>NC_134840.1:51802030-52104649 GCF_965363235.1 Mytilus galloprovincialis
GTCACCATACAGTCTTCAACAATGAGCACATATTGGCATATACAGATTGTTTATTTTCAACTTATTTTAATGGAGATTTTTTTAATTGCTAATAAAATTCTGAAAAATGAGTACTAGTGTGTCAACAGATTTGGAGTAGCGTCAACGATTTCTGAGATACAAGGGGTTGATTCCTGATGAAGTGTTTTAGATTTAATTTTTCGTCCGATTACATCGGATTTTCCCCATTGTGGTAATGGCAACGGATTTTACGTAGACGATACAGTTATTGAGTTAAAAGAGGGAAAAAATACTGAAAATCACACTTTGCCACACTTTTTCCAATTGAGGGTATCTAATATTTTTATTTTTCCAACCGAGATGAATGGGGTGAAGCCCGTCTTTTGCATTTTGTTTCTCTTTTGCGTCTCCTTAAAAAAAAAGAATAAAAAGGATTAACTTTGTCATTACTGTGTCTACCTTATTACTGTGTCATAACTCTTTGTTTCAACACTTGCCCACTCGCTGGCATCTCCGTGTATCCTCGGTACAGCGGATATAGGTACTAACCAAGGGGTCGTGATCGATTTTTCGTCTGACACGGTACGAAAATCTATGGCCGTGTTCACATTTACCTAAACTCGGTGTTGTGTAAGTGTAACTCACACGTAAACTAAACAAAATTACGTTCCCATTGATAAAATTCAATGTTTACATGTAGTGTAAAACATGTTTTGTCTACATGCAGTCGATACTCGATGTAGGCCTTGTGTAGATTAAGTGTACACAAAACTAGTCATTTGAAACATTAGTTTCACCGTGTATATTTAAGGAAGAAACAATTTTTGAATAAAATTGATATTTATAACAATTATTAATAAAGTTCTTTACGGAAATATTTGTCTAAACTTGATATATTTATTTGGGTTTTTTTTTTTAAACTTTACGTAGCTTTATTAAGCCCTTATCAAGACTCAAAGCAGCATCATTGCCGAACACATAATTCATTTGAGAATTAAGGTCTTTCCGAATCGACTTGACTTGCACAGAAATGTTTGCCACTGGTCTTTACTCAAACAACGGTTCACTCATAAATGCATTACTTAAAAAGTGTGAGGTAAATGTATTGTTTGTCTAGTACATGTATCTCGGATCCGTTAAATTATCCTTAAAAAAAAACCGACATTACTCCCTCCTTTGCCAAATACTCCTTGGAGAAGAAATACCATTTGAAACAAACAGAACGAATAGGAATATAGTGATCCCTAATATATCATTCCTTCTTCTCCTTCAATCTCTGTACCGTAATCTCTATACCGACGTAATGCATTGGCTTTATGAGAATAAAAATATATATTCTTCGCCTGTAAGCACGCTGCTGCAGTCTACGTTTTCTAATGCTTAAACAAGACATCTTTATTATTTTTAAACTACTGCAAATCAGCAAAATGGCTTTCATAAAGAAGCAACCACTTAACTTAAAAAAAGGAAAAAGGGGCGGGGGGTATTTTGATAATTTATCTGAGCCAGAAATTTTTCCGCGCAAACGTTTTATTCCGGGTTTTTTTCGATGCTGGTAATCAATTTTTTTTTCAACATTTAACACTATAATGTATGGGAAAACCCTTGATTTAGAATATTTTTGTATCATCTTCAGGACCTTTTATTTTTATCCAATTGGGGTTCGGAATATTTCCATCGATACACCCCCCCCCCCCTCCCCCGATTTGAAGTCAAATGGTCGTTCCCTTAGTGCTAGAAAAGTTGTCCGAAAACTTTGCATTCGGTTCTACGTAATGAACATTTAAATGACATAGAGTTTACAAGTGTGAACAAATATTATGTACAGGTAATTAAACAAGGTGTATAGATGTGAACAAATTTAATGTGAAACCAATGGCCAGTACGTTAAACTAATTGTAAACAAGTTTACTGTACATGGCGTTTGGTGTGAACACGGCCTATGATTTGTTTACATTATATCAATGTGTACTTCAATTTAAACATATTTGTTGTTTAAAGAAATGATTTGGTCGTAGGGTGGTGATTATAGAAGTCCCATTATTTGCCCAAAACAAGAACCCTTACTAAAAACATGTGCAAATACTTGTCAAAGAAGTTGGCGCTCGTCTCTCTTTTTCTGATAGAAGGCCACTGTTTGTGCGTAATAAGTATAGCTGTTTCAATAATTGGCATTGAAATATTTTGTACATTAGTTATTTTTCGATATTTTATTCCGACAAGAAGCGTTGTGTATAGCTGACCAAATGAATCCTTCTGCACGGTGCATAGTTAAATGAGTGTACAGTATATAGTTTTTCACGCTTCGAAGTACCTATAAAGCTTTATCCGCTGTACCGATGATATACGGTAGTAATTATAATTCGGAATACTTTGCTTGCTTGTGACAATGGTGTTCGACAAGGAGAAAACTTTAAACCTTTCCTATTTTATTTACTTTTGATTGACTAAATTAATTTCATAGTGACTAAAAATATTACAGGACTAACAGAACTATACCAGAAGATCTGGAAATAGAATTAGAAATATATCTTAAGTGTTTTGTTATATTGTTTGCAGATGACACGGTGTTGTTGGCTGAAACAGCACAGGACCTGCAGACTCAACTCAATGCTTTCCGTGATTATTGTAAGGCTTGGAACTTGAAAGGAAAGTTGACAAAATTAAAGTCTTTGTGGTTTTTTTTGGGACGGAAGCCAAAAAATCTCCAATTTTCTTACAATGATACTAACATTGAGATGATAAAACAATATAACTATTTGGGAATTGTTGTTACTAAAACGGGAATTTTAATATGACAAAAAAAAATTATCCGATAAGGCTTTAAGCCATGTACGAAAACTTGAAAACAGGAAGGATGTATTAGATTTCTGTAAAATGTCAACTTCAGCTTGTTCGTTTATAAAAAAATATATATATAAACACGTGCGTTTGTCCTCCTGAGCTGGCTTAGTAATTTTGAAACCTCTCTCTCTTGTTTTGTATATACTGTAAATAGTTATTATTTTTATCTCTGTAAACTGATGTCATACATTGACTTTGTGAGACCAAATATATAGATTTAGAGGCCATAAACATACCGGTATGGATTATTGATTGACTGTTATTTAGCGCCACTTTCAACACTTTCATACTATTTCGTGGCGGTGAGTTTATATTGGTGGAGAGAGCCGAAGTGCCCGGAGAGACCCCCTGACCTTCGTTTGGAAAACAGACAATTCTGGTCAATTAAGATTGGAATCGAACTTACCTGCCACGTGCGGAATTTGAAATCGCACACCTAAGTGTTGACATGCTAGTGATACAGCAGTTCGACTACTTATAAAAAAGAAAATGTGGTATGACTGCTAAAGAGACAACTCTCCACAAGAGGTCTAAAATAACACAGAAATTAACAATTATAGGTCACCGTACGGCCTTCAACAATGATCAAAGCCAATACCGCATATTCAGCTATAAAAGGCCCCGAAATGACAATGTAACCACTCGACCACCGAGCGCCCATCACTTTCACCCGAAATGGATTAAAGGAGATATGGAATGAAGCTGAACTCGGTGCATTACATTTACGTGCAGCCTTTTATCATGTTTTTGTGCATATATTTCACAGTTTCAACTATAGATGATTATGGGTGGATTCCTGAGGTCCAGCGGCAAATTGATATATGCATATTCGTACAAGAACATGTTAATGTGATATGAATATTAACCCTGTTTTGTACTAGACCGACACCCTGAGCCGGATTTTTTAACATGCTAGTTCAAAAGGTAGCATTCCGAAGGAAGACATTATATCACCTTACCCGGACACATTTTTCTGATTCCGAGCCGACCAGCTTTTGCTCTTAATCCTTAATCCCGTGTGCTTATATAATTAACTGGGAAGCAGCATGTAAATATGAATTTTAAAGTCTTTGGTTTTGACCCGGCCGGGGTTCGAACCCACGACCTCTCTCACTCAGGGCGAACATGGTACGACGAAAAAAAGGGGGGGCAAGTTGTTTTGTAAATGTTTGATTCTAAATTTCTTGAAAGAGATTTTATCTATTTCAGAAGGGAAGCGAATAGTTTGTTTCCATTTAAAATGAGGAAAAAATAAAACAATGATGAAACTTAAAAAAAAAATAAACCATGTTTTTTTGTGTTTTTTTTTTTTTTTTATTAATTTTGAACAAGGAATACACGTGCTCCTTCCCTCAAACTAGAGTCGGTGTCTACCACATTTATTTATTAATATATAATGTACAGATCATCTGTTTTAGCTTCGGGTAACAGAGATTTGACAACACGTCATTTTATTTTCTGTCCTTGTATATATTACATCAGCCAATGAAATTTCAGCCTTCAAATTTATGAAGGTGTGTATCAATCCAACAAAACCGGAGAATTGAGCGTTTTTAATCTGGTGTCTAAATGAACTTAAAACACTGCATTTATTTATTTTTTACTGAGACCTGTTGTTCTCTTACAGATAGAGAGTGGTGTTTTGAATTTTTCAAAGTGAAGATTTATGGCAGCGGCTTTTAATATTTTGCGTTTATCCTGGAAACATAATAGATTTAAAAAAAAAACAAATAGTGCAATGTGTCTGAATTATACTCTATAGTAAAGGTTCTTTTTGGTCAATTTTGGCTTTTCAGAGTTTTGTTGTCTTATTGGCTATTATCTTGATAACTAATAATAGAGAAACCTTTTCTTGCAAGGTATAGACAAGAACATATATAATCAAAGTACTGAAGTATGAAAGTTGTTTGCGACTTCAGGGAACTTAGCTATATATAGTATGGATTTGCCGTTTGTGGTTTCATTAATTTTTACCACGCCTTCATTCAATAATAGCTACAGATAAAAAATTCTCTGCTAGAAGAAATTGTTGAAACTAAATTTTCAGGTTTTAACAATTCAGGTGAGCGAAACGAGGCGTAAAGATTGATGCCTACGGTTGACGAAGAATTCGCCATAACATTATACCGCGGCAAATTTATAACTTTATAAAATTGAATGTCACTTTTCCATTAAAAAAAATGATAAAATGAAAGGCCCCCTTTATTTTTTCCTATCCCCTCTTTTTTTTTGGTTTCAAATGACCGGTTCCTTATATGAAACATTACTCTACCAGAGTCCGGTTTTTTCCCAATTGTTTGTGTCTATCTTGAGAATATACAAAGATAAACTCCAACAGCTAAAATGATCAGAAAGGCAATACCTACATAAATGACAATACTAAACTTCGTGTATTATCTTCTAAAAATATAGAAAAAATGCTAACGTTAGGTATACTGAAATTGACAAATATAATGCCTTCCCTCGTTAAAACGTTCATAGAGCATTACAATAAAAGAATTATTTATTAAATTTAATAATCTTAACCGTTTTGTAGACTTCGTATGAATATGTTTATTATTAAAGACCCGTCGATTAAAACAAAACTTTGCAATTCATATATATTTTTACAATTTTCCAACGATATCAGATGTGATTTTTTGCATCTTAAAACGAGGTACTAACATGGCAAGGTTTATCTCAAGTCTCAACCATTTTCTAAACGGTAGCTACAAATTTGATCCTAATTAGTAGTAACGGTAACTCCGCAGAAGCAGATCGGAATCAGTTATGACGTAGACAGTAATCATTCTAATCGTAATCATGTTCATTGACCATAACGACGATGAAAGCACATCATATAATGACGTTTCGACATCATATAATGAAGTAAATAAAACCACATAATATAAGATTACAAGCACATCATATAAAGTTGTTTGCACATAATATAAGGGAAACTGCACATCATATAATGATATGTACATATCATATAAGTATGTTTCCACAGCATATAAGTATATTTGCACATCATATAAGTATATTTGCACAGCATATAAGTATATTTGCACATCATATAAGGATCTTTCAACATAATATAAGTATATTTTCACATCATATAAGAATGTTTGCACATCATATAAGTACATTTGCACATCATATAAGTATATTTGCACATCATATAAGTATGTTTGCACATCATATAATGTTGTTTGCACATCATATAATGATGTTTGCACATCATATAAGGATGTTTGCACATCATATAAGGATATTTGCACATCATATAAGGATATTTGCACATCATATAAAGGTGTTTGCACATCATATGATGACAAGTGCACATCATATAAAGGTAAATGCACATCATATAAAGGTAAATGCACAACATATAATGAAAAATGGGCATAATAAGACAGTGTTGGCGTTCCATAGATTTGGTATGCCTATTAGGTGATGAAATTAATGAAAGTAGCTGACATTTCAACATGTTATTATCACTTTCACTGTACAATTTTGCAATAAGGTTTGTAATACTTGTATCAGACTCAATTCTAACTGGAACTGGCTTGATATCTGACCCAACTAATTTTAGAATCTTGGATGACTGGCCAGGAGAAATCTGATCCAAAACACAAATTATTGTTTCATTTGCTTTTCTCTTTACATAGCGAACTGTGCTAGCATTGGATTCATTCAAATCCTTCTTAATCATATTCTTCACAGGACTGATCTTACTGTTTTTACATGTGTATGGCATTGTTTAATTGGTGTACCCCATTGCGTATTTCCAGTCTTCCAACAGATGATAGACTCCAACTTGATTCTTGGGAACATGTCTCTTAAGATGACATTTCAAAATTAGACTGAAATAAAATTAAGGAAAATAAGATGAAGTCTCAAAGAAGGTACGCATGTTAATTCATCTAATAAATAAAATTTGTAGTTCGAGGTTCTTCACAGAATCAACACTAAGATGGAAAGATATCTTCCCGATACGATTCAGGGTGAAACAAGGATGTAAAATGTCGCCTACTTTATATTCCATATCTATTTTTCAAAGGGAGATACATCTTTCTGTAATGAGAAAGGAGAAGAGGGATGAGAGAAAGGAGATGAGGGGTTGGAGAAAGGAGAAGATTGGTGGAAGAAGGGAGAAGACTACCCCTGTCCTCCCTCGTATTTGGTTGATGCAAACTAAAGTTGATAGTTCTATAAAAAAGATAGTTGTTTTCTATTTCCTAGCTACCCAGTTGTTTTTCTTCATTTTACAATAAGCACTGTTAAGGTATTCGGCCCATAATTAGGCAATATACAACAAGCAAAATAATTTACATTTTTGTATCAAGGATTGTAAGAAGGGGGGTCTAAGACTTCTTACTATGAAATAAAAATCCGCAAAATATTTGAGGTTAACAACAGAGCTGGGTTACAGTGCCCCCTTTTTTGTCCTCAAATGCCAAATAGTATGTAATTTTAAGAAATCTATATAGTATAATTTACAAATCTATCTTTTAAAAGGAACCTTACATGTAACCTTGTAAAATTAAACATAATTTTTTTTGTTGCTATTCTATTTTTAGAACTGTGTTATTGTTACTAATAATAGAAAAAAGAGAAAAGTCTAAAATTTGTCAATTTTATATCTTCACCAGTTCAAAAGTTAATATTTTAGCAGAGCATTAAAAAATGACATTTAAATTAAATTTACATATTGTTCCATCCTAAAAAAAAAATTTAGAAACTTTTACCGTACCAATTTCGAGAAATTTTGATTTAGAATGTCAAGGTCACAGTTCCTAAATGGAGACTTGGTATCCCTGTTCTGATGATTTTAGGAATAACTTATGTAAATCTTTAGCAAAACTAAACATACTTCATATAATCTTATAACAAGAGTAAACTCTGATATTTATGACATTTAAAGTTCACAAGGTCAAAGGTCAAGGTCATTTTTGGAGCTAAAATACAACAAAAATCTCCTTTTTTGCTAAATTTTCAAAAGTGTTTCTACCTATTGGTCCCATAATCTTCATAACCTTTGTAAATAAAGACCATTTGATGATATTTAAAAGATCATGGTTTGGTTTCAACCTTTAGGGGTCAACAGGTCAAAAGGTCAAGTAATTTTAGGAGCTAAAATTAGACAATGACCTCCTTTTTTGCTCAATTTTCTATAGTAAACTTACCTATATAATATATACTATAATCTTTCATTACATTTTTTAATTATGATAACTTTATGATATGCATTAGATAAAGGATTAGCTTCAACCTTGAGGTCAAAAGGTCAAAGGTCAAGGTAATTTAAGGACCTGACATATGAAAATTCTCTCCTTTTTGCTCATATTTCAAAGTTTATGATTGAAACATGTCAAAAGTAGGATAAATTAAAAAAAAATGTTTATGGTACATGTATACATATTTATATACTTTCATTTATGTATGCCCTTGAAATTTGACCTTTTGACCTAAGTAGCCTATCCTTCATCTATTGAATATCATCGAATGGGACATGTTGTTAAGAACATTTATTTTAGCAACATGGGAAAATAAATGTCTGGATATATGCCATGTTTGTATATGTATGTGTTTTTATATTGGCAGTCATTTGTTAATGTTTTTTTGAAGAATGTAATCATATATATAATAAAAAGAAGATGTGATATGATTGCCAATGAAACAACTCTCCACAAGAGACCAACATGACACAGAAATAACAGTTATAGGTAACTGTATGGCCTTCAACAATGTGCAAAGCCTATAACGCATAGTCAGCTATAAAAGGCCCAAAATGACAATGTAAAACAATTCAAACGAGAAAAACTCACAGCCTTATTTATATAAAAAAAAATGAGCGAAAAGCAAATATTTTACACACAAACATACCACAACCACTGAATAACAGGATCCTGACTTGGGACAGACACATACATACATAATGTGGCGGGGTTAAATATGTTAGACAATATTTATGGTTTTGCTACATGTTTGCGATTTTGTCCAATGTGCAACACCAGACATAACATGACAGCATTAGGGCTCAGGCTTTATTGAATACAGCAATGCATTTTCTTATATTTCATACCAGCATTAACTAGAGCTCATTAAAGAATACCCCATCATTCCTGTTCAACATTGAACTCAGTTAGGTTAAATATCTCCCATGAAATATTTCAGAAAATGTTTATCCTATTTCATGCACATAATAAATAATAGAAATAATCTTCTTCAATGACATTAATAAACTCTATCACATTTCAAAATTTATTTGTACATTATCATGAAAGTATAACATGGTCATGATGGTTCAGAGGATACAAATAAATATGATCGTATCTATATCATGTATATATACAATGTACAATCAATATCAAAACTTTTGAAAATTTTAACATTGATAAAAAAAATCATGACAATGAGATCAGGATCAATCATACAGTATACCAAATTTAGCAGACCTATTGCTTTTTGAATCTGATATATGGACTTGACCATGAGTACATAACTTTTTTCACCGATCCATGAAATGTGGTCAATGTCAAGTGAAAACAGTTTTACAGACATGAGGAACTTTCAATTCATGCGCATTGCAAAAATAGATATCATATTATTCATAAGAGAGAGAATTAACATTAAAAACATTAATAAAAAATTGCTGAGTTCAAAATATCTGTAATGCAGCAACAACTTTTCTCTTTAGTCTAAGGTTGGTCAAATCCCACACAATTCCTGTTATGTCTTCAGCCCCTGATGGATTGGAGCTTTATGTACCAAATCATATCAATACTGGCCGCCAGTTTCATATGCTATCTTTTTGATATGAGAGATAACATCGTGCCTAACTGCGAAGTAAAAAAGAAAATTCATCACAAATTAATTAAAACTTTTAAATTTAGCATTCTGAAGAAGAAAAATATCACTATAGTATATGGTTGAAAGCAATCTGACTACCAAATGTGTTTATGTGTTACAACACTGAGGGATGTTCAAAAAATAAATGTAGGGGAGAGAAGTCAGAAGACACTTTTTATTTCACCCCCCTCATGCATAATTTTTCATTTGTCATTTCAGTGACTTTTATAGCTGAATATATGCGGTATGGGCTTTGCTCATTGTTGAAAGCCTTATAATGACCTGTAGCTGTTAATTTCTGTGTCAATTGGTTTCTTGTGAAGAGTTGTCTCTTTGGCAATCATATGACATCTTCTTTTGTATATAAATAGGGGTATTTAAAAAAAAAAAGATTGTAAAGTTCGAGATTTCTTTTTTCATTTTTTAATAGAAGTCATAGACTTTCAAATATAGCGCTGTTCAAACATAATTGATTAAATGTAAGCTAACATACTCAATCAGTTGTTTCCAAGTCCATTACAATGAAGGATGTAGATGTATTCATAGGTCCCTCAACATTTGAAAATGTCTGCTTTGGTGTGGCATTTGGTATCTGGTGGATATCTGCATCTTGATCTCACAGGCTAATTTCTACAAGAAGCAAATTATAGTTTAACAAATATGTAAACAGCAGAGTAATCTGAGTTCACTTATTAATAGGCATTTTTAGTTTGATAGTGTGTAAATTTTTTATAAAGTTCAATCTTGTTTATCCCTGCCACATTCTGTATGTGCCTGTCCCAAGTCAGGAACCAGTATTAAATTCAGTAGTTGTATTTTAATGCTGTATAACCAATAATTCAGTAGTTGTATATAGTCTTCTCCCTTAGAATTGTTTAAAATTTGTCATTTCATGGCCTTTTATAGCTGATTATGTAGTATGGGATTGTTTGATTGTGTAAGGTTGTATGGTGACTTAAAGTGGTTCCTTTATATGTCATGTGAAGTACATGTATTGGGGAGAGTTTTCATATTGGCAATCATATCTTTTTATTTTCAAAATGGCTTTGTACCAATGCAAGCATTATGAATATTTTATCCAACTTTATAGATTCAATTTTCAAACTCTATCCAGTATAAGATAAATCATGGACAAATAGAGAAACAAATAGACAAAAATTCTGATAGTACTAAGTAGTTATCAGCTTTTAAACAGGTTAGATAACTCTCTAATACATGTAAGCATGGAACATTTTTATACATGAATCATGTTTTGATTATTTCGTGCCCCCTAATGTACATTTAAATTAGCATTGAAAGATGGCAGACATACATATACAACTGTACAAATTACAAGGTACATATATCTTCATAATCATATAAATGAAAGAAGAGCAATACATGTATGCTACATTTCTTGGGATGATAATAAAAAATATCTCAGATAATCTGCAACTTACCTATAAATCAATGTGTTTTGTAGGTTTGGAGGGATTAAAGTCACATCTTTAACAAGGATGGTTTCTCTAAAAAAAGAAATATAAATTTCTGTTACAAAAATGTACTTCATTTTGATAGCACATAGATAAGGAATGTACATATAGCAGTACAATGTACATGTATGTATGTACAAATGATGTTTGTAATACAAATTTTCTTACCAAATACAATAAAGTGAAAACTGGAAATATATTATATTTGTTGTAAAAATGCTATTTGCAATGTATTAAAAAGAATAATTAATCAAAGAATTCAAATATTGAAAAGCTTTTACAACTTGTGACCTTACAAAGCTGAAAATTTACTCAGGGACAATGCACCTTGGTGAACTTGTCTTATTTGCTCAGACGTTGAATATTTTTTGTATTTAATTTTTCGACTAGTTACATGTATTCTATAAAATAAAAATAAGTATAGTATGGATATCAGATTAAAATGGGAAATACAATCATGTACATATACATTGTTTTGTACATGTAAAGTATCAACTTCTTCTTACATTCATAAAACTAAACAGAAAACACTCCCATAAATATATATGAACGGTTAATTGTTTGTTTGCTCTTCATTTATGTTTCTTTGTATCCTACATCATGTACATGAGCATTTGACTTTTGATCAAGATTACTATAGTCATGCTAGTATATATGTTACAGGGAATTTGTAAAATCAGGGATTTAGTAAAATCACTGGACTAATCAGTGATTGTGTAAAATCACTAACAGTTTTAGTGGTTTTGTAAAATCCCTGAAATTGTTAGGGATTTTACAAAATCACTGAAAATAGAGCTAGTGATTTTGTAAAATCCCTGATTACAATGAAGTATAACATGCTATTAGAAATGTGTTTTTTTCAATATGAAAATAGACGGAGTGAATGATCACTAATGAATTGGAAATATATTTGGTTAATAAACACTATGAGCTAGAACTAGTGTATAATGATAATGACTAAAAGGCATATAAACGGATATTTAGATATGCATTTGTATGAAATGTGTGCCTTGATATTGTTTCAGTTTCTTTTTCAAACGCATTCCAAGTTTAAAATTTTTCACTCAAAACAAAATTGGTAATAGGAATCTCTTCATCCATTTCCATTCTCAATTGTATTCAAAGTATAATGAGGGGAGAGCAAGGGGTTTAACTGTTATGCTGTTATGGGGCAATTTAATTCTTTGTTATCTGTTACTCTGAAAATATATTTGCTGTTAGCTGTTATTGTCTTATTCTTTTTTAGCTGTTATTGGGCTTTTAGTTTTTTTGTTATCTGTTATTGTGATAATGTCTTTACTGTTAACTGTTATTGAAAATTGGAATGTTAGCATTTTTTTTTTGACAGTCAATATTCGGTATAAATTGAAGATCATTGGACATTGGGGTCTACCACTACTAATATGTTTGTCCTGTATTCAGAGAAGGATTCCATTAACATGATTAACATATACCCATCACAGAAGTGAGGTCCAGGACACCCTCAAGTATATCTTATGATTATCCTTTGTAATAAATTCTATTTTTTTATGAATGTTTATTTAGAATTATCTGAATTTTTTGTATGAGAATAATGTTCCTTGTTTCCCCTACGAACATATTAAACTAAATATGACAAAAAGGAAAACATATGGCCAGGAATATCTGACAAGGATCTTAATAAAGGACTAGGTCCCAACAACCACTTAACGTTTTATATAATATGGTACATAGACTCAGCTCTATGATTCCTTTCAAAGCAGAACCAAATGCATTGTACAATGAAAGTTCCAACCATGTACTTGGGTCCGAAGCTGCACATAACTCATTACAAACACAGATTTATTTCATTTCAAGCCATTGTTTCCCTACTAAACTATGTATTTTATTTACTAGGTCACTTGGTACAATCAAAAACCTGATAAAAAATTGTTCAAATAAGGCATTTGAAAATAGTGGAATAAATTGCTTTCAAATTTGGAGTGTCAAAATTCGTTCGAAGTACTTGATAAATTGCATGCTTATAATTGGTGTTTTTGATTTTTCTACCCTATATACAACTTTCCCTTATAGTCTTATTAGGAAAAATTCACAAACCTCATTAGATGGTCATTTAGAAAAAGTCAGAATATTCAAACTCTTTTATGTCATTTTTTTTTATTAGCAACAAAGGGAGCTTCAGTCAATATATATAAACAATACACCAACGTTTCATGAGAACTGCTGAAAGCATTTTTGAGTTATTTTAGAAAATACCACCTTTCTCTAATGAATAAAATCCCTTAACTCAATAACATAAAATTTTAAACTAAAAAAAATCAAAAGGGAGTTTACAACAATAGATATAAACATTTCAGCAAAGTTTCATGAGAACTGCTGAAAACATTTTTGTGTTAATGTCTGAAAACTGGAAAATCCCCCCTTTTTAATTAATAAAACCCGTTAACTGGGAAAAGTAAAATCTAAAATTTATAAAAATTGAAAGTGACCTCATGTTAATTGATTTAAACAATTCACCAAAATTCCTTGCTTTGTGAAAGCATTTTTGAGATATTATCTGAATACTGAAAAAAAACACCAATTTTTTTTAATAAAAACCCATTACCCAGAAACTTAAAATCTAAAATTTATAAAAAAAACAAAAAGGGAGCTCACTTCAATAGATATGTAGTACCTCAGGGTCATCGGTGGTGCTCCACTGATGGGGAGGCAGATCCGGAAGACGAGAGTGCCTCGTTTCGGATCTGCCGACAGTCGTAACCTAGAACCAGAACGTGAAGCAACGCTGATTTCTAGCCGATTCCCAAATAGTGCCAAAGTAGTGTATACTTGCAAGATCGCCACGGTAAGTTTTGAGAAAGCTTACATTGGCGCTGCGAGCATTCGTTTTCGAACAAATTCACTCGGGGAGTAGAATTATACAGCGAAATTGCAATTTTCAAGGGGCCAAAACAGCACCTCCATTTTGTTTTTAGGGATCCCTGACAGGTCACCTATTTTCAGTTTTCGCTAACCATAGCTTTGCTAGGTTAGTTTTATTGGGAGGGAAAGTTAAAGCACCGGGAAGGGAACCTTGTGTGGCTAAGTTTAAGTCACCGTTTGTTATTTTTGAGGGATTTTTCCATACTTGGCAGTTTGCGGAGCCCTTGTAGGAACAAGTGTGAACCCCTTACTTGTTCTGCAAAACCCTTGTAGGGAATTTTGTAAACCCCAATTCATTTCCGCCGCGTATTGCACTCAGTTGACCTACGCAGTTCAACTTCCATTTGCAACCACAATTTGCAAATCTTCCAGTTGTAAACAGAAAGAAGAAATTGTAAGTGTCAATTTAAACAACCCACACACATACACTTGCCCTTTACATACATACCTCTGGGGTCAACTTATAAGCTTGATCCCCAGTTAAAAAGTTTGTTGTTGTAAAACCATACAAAACAGTTCGATAGTATAAATACCCCTTTTCAGTAGATACCCTTGCCTAAGCCCTAATTTAATCATAAATTGTTTATTAATTGTGTTTCAAGGGTGACCATGGCTAGAGTCCACATAAACTCTGCCACTTTTGAGGATCAATTCCAGGGGTGGGGTCTAAGATTGCAGCGAAAATCTGGGAATTGAGGGAGGAGAAGGGGATTCTAGAGTTGGAGGACCTACGGGAGGTACCTTATATGAGGATAACGGAAGCAGCTCTAGAATCTATAGATTTCAGTACCTCTTTGCCACCCAACAGGGGGTCTAATAAATTTTGCAAAGAGGAGATGGGGCATCAAGAAAAGATGCAGCGGATTGATAGCCTCATACAGGCAAGGGGTAGGGGCCAACATGCAAATGAGTATCCCAGTCAATCAGTAGAGGCACCCAGAGCCAGGGAGGCGTGGCCCACATCTCCATCCCAGCATCTCAATTTTCAAGATGGTGGGGAACTTAACCGTGGGTTCAGGGAAGACATGGGGACCCACCAGGACCAATGGGACAGGCCCATGATGGCTTCTGGGGTTACAAAAGATTACAGGTATGAAGGGGAAACACCTAGATCTCGATATAACAATGCCGGGGATACAGGAAGGGAAAGAGGGGGTTTTCAAAATAGGTATACTGACAATGCCGGGGATACAGGAAGGGAAAGAGGGGGTTTTCAAAACCGGTATACTGATAATGAGGGCCCAAGGCTTAGAGATGCCCATGTGGAGAGTGAGGCTCCAGCATCCAGGCACGCCAGCAGCATGGGGTACCCCACCGGGTCAGGGGAACCTAGACGGGGATCTGGGGACCAGAGAAGCTCTCGTCGGGATGCATATGACCACCAGGGGAACATGGGAGGGCTAGATAACCAAAGACAAAGGGGGTCGACAGGGGTTAGACCTCCAATACTACAGAAGAGTCTTAAGTATGATGGGAAAACCAACTGGCAAGCTTTCTATGCCAAATTCTCACGATTATGCCAGGTCAGTGGTTGGTCTTCAGGGGAGTGCAAAGATCAATTGTGCTGGTCCCTCGATGGGAAACCCAGTGAGTTTTATGCCTTGCTGGTGGAAAGAAGGCATGACTTGTCTTATGAGGACTTGGTGAGTAAGTTAGCTAAACGGTTTGGGTTCAATGAGTTGCCCGAAACAGCCCAAGTCCAATTTAACATTGCCAGGCAGGGTGGGGACGAAACCTTAGAGGACTGGGCCGACAGGGTCCAATCCCTTGCCACAAAAGCCTTCCGTCACCTGGGTCAACATTTTTAATTAATTCTCCATAGGCGACAATGGTAACGTTTTCCTCCATTGCTCAGTCCATATCGTTTACTTGAACATGTAGGATGGCTCATATCGAAGCTGATACATTTATACATGTCTGGTTAAATTTTCGGGGTGGCAAGTGAGATTACTTTTTTCGCAAATTGCTGGACCCCGGAAGATGGTGAAAAATGTCACTCTCCACATGAAATAATCCCAAAATTCTGATCATAAAACTCAATAAAAAAATTGTCCTTTCTAATAATTTATTTCAGGTCAAATCTACATATTTCTTTTCTCATCACATCAGCTCTATAAAACAGTTCTTATTGTTCATTTATGTCCATTTTTAAAATCACAGCATCCACAATTGTATCGCGGACTAATATTGTTTTTTAATTACGTCATCTGAGTTCCTCATCTCAAGGTCTATTAGGGACCCTGACCCATATTAGATCAGCAAATGTCAGATTCCACTTGTATTGCAGAATGAATTTCTTCGGTACACCTTTTCGAACAATTCTGTGAAGTTTTTTTCCGCATCTGAAATAAAATAAGTTAATTTTTAGTATTTTTAAGTAAGCATGCTTATTACTGTTCCTTATATCTTTTAGTAGAAAAAAAGCACAAAATCCATATGTTATCAATTCACAATTTAGACATTGATTAAGACTCTTCATAGCTTAAAGTGCCATTTAACAAACCTTCATTACCTAACTGACTTTATAAAAATCATCATGTTTAGATGATGAATCATGAAAATATTGTGTTTTTTACTGTAAATAAGGTAGATTTAAGGATTTTTTCACTCAGAAAATAATGTTTTTGATATTTATTTCTTTCATAGAAGGAATAGAACATTTTTATTTTTTAATAACTCTTAAGATCATTCACAGACAATTCTAAAACAGGTTTTAGTTTTAAAATCCATCAAGTAATAACCATTTTAGAGTTCTTTTTGTGTGAGTGTTCAAATAGGGAAAAATGGTGCTTTTCTTTAGTGAAGATAACATTGTGACGTCATCGCTTTTGTGACGTCATGACTTTATGATGTCATAATTTAGAATTATACAAACATAACAGAGTGTGTATTTATTCAATAATGAAAGGGAAAAGGAAAAGAAACCAATATAAGGTTGGTAACCAAGCCCATCTATTGCGTTGTGTATCCCTAACAACAGATCAAGGTTGTAGTGTTATTAATGGTGTTGCTCCATCTACAGCTCCATCTACACAGGTTTTAAAAAATTTATCTATGCAAGTTTTACCTGCACCACCTAAACTTAAATTTTCTAATTCCACTACAGATTTGACTCCTAAAAACACCACAGAATCTGTCTGGTTATCCCGCCTTACAGAAAAGGAATTTAAGCTGTACTCAAAAGAGAGTTACGATAAAAAAATCTTATGTAGCTCCCCAAACTGAAAAATGTGCGACTACAGTCAAACTACTCAGACCGCATAAATTGTCAGATGATTATTTAGATGAATATTTAGAGGAGAAAAGTACTGAAAATAGAACAGTAGATAGAGATCTTAATATTTTAATGATCAATAGTCTTATAATATGTCATTTAAATAAAAGTCCAAAGTGTGGTACTCCAAGTTGGATGCCAACTCGGCGTATTGGCAAGTCAAAATAAAAGAGGAGGACCGGCCAAAAACGGCCTTTATCACCAAATATGGGCTGTTTGAGTTTGCACGCATGGCCTTTGGGCTATGTAATGCACCAGCCACATACGCCCGGGTTATAAGCTTGGTACTCCGGGGGTTAACATGGCGGGTAGTGTTGGCTTTCTTGGATGATATATTAGTCTTGGGAAGGGATTTCGGGGACCACTTGGCAAACCTGAGGGTGGTATTTGAAAGGTTTAGGACGTATGGGCTCAAACTAAAACCCAGGAAGTGCGATTTATTTAGGAAGAAGGTAGAATTTTTAGGTAGGGTGGTAGGCCCCGAAGGGATGGAAATTGGCCCGGGATATGTAAAAGATGTAAAAAATTGGCCAAAACCCCGGAACTCAAAGGAAGTGGAACGATTTTTAGGGTTCGCAAATTATCACAGGGCCTTTATAAAAGATTATACTAATATAGCCTTGCCCCTTCAAGCCTTAACCGGAAAACGCCCCTATTCCTGGGGAAACGAGCAACAACAGTCTTTCGGCAGACTCAGGGAAGCCATGGTGTCAGCCCCTGTCCTGTCACTGCCCAATGCAACTGATCCTTTTATCTTCGACACGGATGCCTCCGACAAGGTTATTGGGGCAGAATTATTGCAGGTTCAGGGGGGACAGGAACGGGCCACTTCCTATGCTAGCTTTACCCTCACCCCAGAACAGCAGAAATACTGTACTACCCGGAAGGAGCTGTTGGCCATTGTTAGGTTCACTAGGCTGTTCAGACATTACTTGCTTGGGCGGTGGTTCACGGTTCGAACAGATCATAGTAGCCTCACTTGGTTGACCAACTTCAAGGAACCCCAGGGACAATTAGCCCGGTGGCTGGAAGAGATCAGTCAGTTTGATATGGAAATCAAACACCGGCCAGGGGTTAAACATCCTAATGCAGACGCTTTATCTCGATTGCCTCAATATGGCCCATGTCCCGAGTTTCTAGCAGATTTGCCCTGTGGGGGGTGTACATACTGTGCCCGAGCTCAACAAAATTGGGGACAGTTCACGGAAAATGTCGATAATACAATACCCTTGGCAAAGAAACCCTATGGTAGTACACAATCCAGAGACACACGAGAACCAGTGGTACAAATATCCCGGGTATCAGTGTCTAAGATGGGGGACGAATTGGTTATATGGTCAGAGGGGGGGGGGGTGACATCTGGGTGCAGGAAATAGGAGGGGAACCGGGGGTGAACTTGGGATACAGTCAGGAGGAGTTAAAAGAAAACCAAAGTAAGGACCTAGAATTACAATGGGTGGTTCAATGGAGGAAAACAAAAGGGGAACCCTCTGAGGAGGAAATCTTCCTTAGCGGTCCCGCCCCCAAGTACTTCTGGTTAAATCGGGAATTATTTGTCCTTAATGGAGATAATATCCTGTACAAGAAAGGGAAGAAAGGAGATGCAGACAGGGTGGCCATTCCCCAAGTATCACGAAAGAAACTGATGGAGTTGTGTCACGATATTCCTGCAGCGGGCCACCAAGGGAGGGACCGAACCTACCAAAGGATCAAGTCGAGGTATTATTGGAGAGGGATGAAGAAAGAGACTGAACAGTATGTAGCAAGTTGTGCTTTGTGTAGCCAAAACAAAAAGGCTACTCGCCCAAACCGTCACCCTATGGTAAAACATCATGCTGGGGCGCCAATGGAAAGGGTTCATCTAGATTTTGTGGGGCCCCTCCCAAAAACGGAACGAGGAAATGAACATATCCTCATGATGATCGATCAGTTTACCAAATGGGTGGAATGTGTCCCTCTCCCCGCCCAGGGCGCAGAACTAACAGCCCGTACAGCAGTGAATGAATTCTTCTCCCGTTTCGGGAGTCCCTTTCAGGTATTCACTGATCAGGGGAGGAACTTTGAATCCCATCTGTTTAAAGCCATATGTGACCTGCTTCAAATACACAAAAGTAGAACCACCCCATACCGCCCTTCCTCCAATGGTCAGGTAGAGCATTGCAATCGAACCTTCCGCAATTAGCTGGTGCGTTCCGTGCTTCAGTCAGTAAAAGCACCGGGTTTACTCCTAATCATCTCATGTTGGGCAGAGAAGTCAATCAGCCTGCTGAGTTGATGTTCAGGGGGCCACAGGGGGAGGGAATTCAGGATAGAGAAAAATATGTTTCAGACTTAGAGGAAGCCATCCAAGGGCCACATGAGCTGGCCAGGGCCAATCTAAAAACGGCACAAGAACGCCTCAAAAGGGATTACGATCTCAAGGTGGTAGTCAGAAGGTTTAAAGTGGGGGATCTAGTGTATCAATTGGATACGGCCACCATCAAGGGAAAATGTCGAAAACTGACACCATCCTGGAAGGGCCACGGGGTGGTGGTGGAAAGTCTCACTCCATATCTTTACAGGGTCAAAATGAAAACAGCAATGGTGGTGGCCCATCATGACCGGATTAAGTTGTGTAAGGATAGGGAAGTCCCAAATTGGTGTAAAAAACTACAAACCCAAGTCATAAGTAGAAATTGGAAGGAAATAGAGGAGTTAGAACCCAAGGGAAAAAAGGGTAAAAACATTTATTGTTCATGCCGGGGACCAGATGATGGGGGTCTCATGATTAGATGTGACGAATGCAGGGAATGGTTCGATGGACGATGCGTGGACATCACTCCTGGGGAGGCTGACAGAATGGACGCCTATCAGTGTCCTGGATGTTCGGTCTCCACAGGGGTGCACGTGTCCAGGATCTCCCTGCACTCTAAGGTAAATCTATTTCAGATGGACAATAATCAGAACAAGCCAGACAAGTCAGGAGATGAAGCCCAGCCATCCTCTCCAGAGACGGAGGAACTGGTGGTTTGTGTGTCGGAGGAGGAGCTGAGACAGCTAGACCCTGAGGTCCAGGGGAGCCCGGGGGCTGCGGTAGAGGTAGGTAGGGGGTCAGATGGGGGGTCTGAAGGGGTCGAGGGGAAGGGGGAGGTGAAGACCAATAAGAAGAGGAAGTCAAGGCCAAACAAAAAGAGTAGAGCTGCCAAGAAGAAGGCCATGGCAGCGACCTCACCTCTCCTGACAACCTCACCTCAGGGGATGGCTCAGGGTCAGGAGGTGTGTCGGGGCCAGTCTGGCTCCCCAGCTTCCTGTGAGGTGGCAACACCTCACTATGGAGTGCAGGGTGAATCAGTTGGTACTGGACTGTCTTGTCCAGTGTCTGGCTGTGAAGCCCGGGGACCAGGCCTGGAAGGGCACATTCTCGCGGAAAACGTGGCCGAGATGTTCCGGGACCTGGGTCAGGATCCCTAATAGACCTTGAGATGAGGAACTCAGATGACGTAATTAAAAAAAAATATTAGTCCGCCATACAATTGTGGATGCTGTGATTTTAAAAATGGACATACATGAACAATAAGAACTGTTTTATAGAGCTGGTTTGATGAGAAAAGAAAGATGTAGATTTGACCTGAAATAAATTATTAGAAAGGACAATTTTTTTATTGAATTTTATGATCATAATTTTGGGATTATTTCATGAGGAGAGTGACATTTTTCACCATCCGGGGTCCATCAATTTGCGAAAAAAGTAATCTCACTTGCCACCCCGAAAATTTAACCAGACATGTATAAATGTATCAGCTTCGATATGAGCCATCATACATGTTCAAGTAAACGATATGGACTGAGCAACGGAGGAAAATGTTACCATTACCGCCTATGGAGAATTAATTGTAAATGTATACCCACCTGGGAGTTTCCGACCCAGGGTTAGCCCGGGTGCGCCTCACGTCGCTGAGCACACTCTTCAGGGCCCTAGGGGGTGGCTGCGGTTGGGGACCCCATCCATTGGGTGATAAGCCAACTGGAGACTGTGGGATTGACTTCAGAGGACTTGACCGCTGAGTGGGGAGCCATGGCAGCAGTGTGCCAATTGGCGCGGTGGGAGGTTCCGCCAACCTTCACGCTGTCGCCAATCAACTCACCTGCAGTCCTCATGCACTGGAGGGCGCAGGTGGAGCTGATGGTTCTCTTACAGGGACATCAGCGTCAGGCCTTTCTGGGGAAGGTTAACCTCAGCTCCAGTGAGCCGTCCCAGTGGAGCTCCCCTAGTGAGCAGGGGAGTCCACCAGCCAAGGCAGGAGTTTTCAGCAGGCTGGGGGCTCCGGTTTGCACACAGGGGACTCCCAGGCCCATGGGACAGGTTGGGGCGTTCAGTTCCACGGGGCCCTCTCCCAGGTCCATTCCCTCCCTCATGTCCCTCCCTACCCGGCCTGTACCCTCCCTCATGTCTCTCCCACGTCCCAGTTCCAGCAGGTCACTTCCGAGTCTAGGGTCACGAGGCTCACCCTCGTCTGTGGGGGCACAGGGATCAAATCACCAGGGGAATCCCTCGGGGAGTAGGGGAGTGGAGTCCCAATTGTGCAGGGATCTTCCAGAGGCATTTGACAGTCATATGCATCTGGATAGGTCCCTGACCAAGATGGGGCTGCCTTCTCGGACATCTCTGGGTGATTTTCTAAGGGTGCGGTTGGACCCTGTCCCTGTGGACCCAGTCAAGCTGGCTGGAGGGGTTGCAGTTTTCTGTGACCCGAAGACTTGGCCCCGTGTGTCTTTGAGGCTGGAACCGGGGTGGGTCGGGGCAGTGGGGATCCACCCGAAGAGTGCTGGGCAGTTTGAGGATGCCACTCAGCACCGGTTCCACCAACTGGTGTCCCACCCGAGTGTGTCCGCCCTTGGAGAGGTGGGAGTGGATTTCACTGTGGAGGAAAAACTGCACGCCCGTCAGATATCGACCTTGCGATGGGCACTCCAGTCCTGCCGTTTTGACCAGCCTGTGGTCCTGCACATTCGGGGTGGCAGACTGGATAGGGTTCACGCCCGAGCCCATCGCGAGGTTTTGGAGGTCCTGAAGAGCGTGGCAGTTAATCCATTACAGCTGATTCATCTCCACTGTACATGTTTCCAGGGGGGATTGCTCAGATGCGGGAGTGGCAGGACTCGTACTGCAACGCCTACTTCGGGTTTGGAATGGGTGTCAGGTCCTTCGACTCCGAGCAGAAGGATGCCTTAAGGTCGGTGCCTTCCTACAGGATTCTCTTGGAGAGTGATGCTCCTTACTTTCACCCACCAAATGCACGGCATGGCCACCCTCATTACCTTTATGAGGTGGCAAAGGTGGTGGGGACAGTGAGGGCAGCCTCACCGAGGGAAATTGTACGGGTGGCCCACCTCAATGGAAGCCATCTGTACGGAGTTAACCCGTAGGTGGACAACTCTCAATGTAAATAGCAACATAAAGGCCCATTGGCCAGTTACAGATGTTTGATTAAATTTAAGTTATAGCCAGTTGGCTTCTAGCAAATGAATTTACAGCCCGTTGGCTTCTGAATTAATCGTAGTTATAGCCAGTTGGCTCCTGAATTAATCGTAGTTATAGCCAGTTGGCTCCTAGTATTGAGTTTTAGGGCCCGTTGGCCAAAAGGGAATGATGTATATATGTGTAGTCCGGGGATGTTGGGGGAAAAGGGGGGGGGGCAACTGTAGTTCAGTCACCCTAGGGCATGGGTAGGGGGCGGGTCTACTGTGTTTCGGATCCTATGTTTTTATTATATCCCATACTGATTTCCCTAGCATGATCTTTTGTTTTTACCCGGGGGTTACTCCTTTTGTATAAAGTTGGGGGGAGTGTAGTACCTCAGGGTCATCGGTGGTGCTCCACTGATGGGGAGGCAGATCCGGAAGACGAGAGAGCCTCGTTTCGGATCTGCCGACAGTCGTAACCTAGAACCAGAACGTGAAGCAACGCTGATTTCTAGCCGATTCCCAAATAGTGCCAAAGTAGTGTGTACTTGCAAGATCGCCACGGTAAGTTTTGAGAAAGCTTACAGATATAAACAATTTCTCATAGTTTAACGCAAATTGGTTAAAGAGTTTTTGAGTTAATGTCCGACATGTTGACAACAGACGGACAACAGTATACCATAATACGTTCCGTTAACGAGCGTATAAAAAATATTATAATATATTGAGTAGTAATTTAAACACATTCTAGATGCATAAATTAATACTAAAAACATAGTCATAGAAAATGGAATGCATTACAAAGGATTATATCCGTAATAAGAAATACTGATTTGTCAAAGACCATATTATTATAATATTTCATTTACTGTTATCTGTTTTTGCCCATTTTAATTCCTTGTTATCTGTTATATGCCAAATCAATTTGCTGTTTTGCTGTTATTTGGGACCCCTTGCCCCCCTCTATAATGACAGTAAGAAGACAGGTGTGATTTTAAATTTCTCTGGCAATATTTCAATAACAGGACTTCTGTCTCTTTTTGGAAATAATAGGGGGTCAAACCACATTTGGTATTTGTGAAAGCTGAAAGGCTGCATACTAAAGATGTATCAGTTGAAGTAGCTGCCATCGTCTGCCATCTACTTGTTTACATTGTCATGGCTGAAATATTGAAGTAACCTCCCTGCCAATGGAGAATACAACAAAGGGAAATAACTCTTAGTCAAAAGTCATTTCAGAGGGTCCATATGATAACCCTAAATAAACAATTTTTTGACTAAATCCCAAAATTTTAAGTATTGAAAAATAAAGTTTTGTTGGTATTATTTTATTGAAAATACTATTCATTCAGAATTAATTTAGCTAAATATATTTATTTAAGGATAATTTTCTCTTAATTTCTATAGGGAAAAGCCAGAAAATGATATTCACATTTTTTGAGTATTAGATGAAATTTAAGAAATAATTCATGGGGGCTTGAATATATCGTGATTTTACCACGGGTTGGCCCTTTATGACAAATATTTTACCCCTGAGCGATAGCGAGGGGTAAAATATCGGCATAAAGGGACAACCCGTGGTAAAATCTAGATATATTCAAGCCCCCATGAATTATTTCGATTCTGATAGGACACATACGGCAATTCTTTTGGATCGAAGCGCTCTAGGTGTAGGCAAATATTTGCCGTTCCCATAAATAAACGCACTAATAAACTAGCGTAAAAGAACGGAGCAAACTGCATTAGTGACATGCTTAAACTATTTAAAATAATGTATTTAGACAGTTTTGGATGAATTTGAATGATAATTTATTTATATGTCTTATATGATGTACAATAAAGGGCTTTTGCCACATTTTAGCATCATTTGTGTATGTTTCCTTGTGATGATTTTCGGATTCACAAGCGTGTATTTTCCCGTCAAATGCTTACATTCTAACGTCATTGTTCTATGACGTCGGGTATCTCATTCATAAAAAAGCATATGACGTGGGAGTACAATCGGAACAGCACTGGCAATATATTCATATTTTACCACGGGTGTGTACTCAAAGCGTTTGAAGGACGTCATGTTAGAATGATCCATAATTTATGTTGCAAACGTTTTTGTTGTTGGTTGCCTAGGTTTAAGCCAATATTTATATTTTTTAAGACATATCATGAATCACAAGTTAACTGGCTCTGCTGTTACCGAAAACAGAAACTAGAATGCTTGTCATTTCCGTGTAAAAAAGTTAAGGCAAAATTAATTCCACAAGTCCACAAATTATACGCAACGATTGCTGTTATACCTTCAGCTCATTCACATTTTACACTTTAAATGATTATTCCAAATGTCAACCAGGTAACCAAGCAATCCTTAAGGTAACACGATACCGAATGACGTTACGCCATGAGTTATCGTTCCTGACGTTATCGAATAACGTTCACACATATAAGCCAATGCAGCGGGTTTTGTGTGGCATTTTTAACGGCTTTTAAAACGAATAAACCGCTTTGTGTAAGAATCCACATATATTGTTAATAACAATACGCGAGTAAAACAATTTTGTCGTTCAAAGTATTTTGGCAGTGAGTGTTTTGCCGGCTCTGTTAAAAATACCCTAAATGAAACCAGCAAAATAGCCTATTTCTATAGAAATGGCTATTTTGCCGGCACCAGCAATATCATTGAGTTAATTTGTTAATTTGAAGGATCTTTGTGAAGAGTGAAATTTAATAATTATGTATCAACATAAAACAATCAGATATTATAATTACACTGATGTACCACTAGTAGTTAAACATAAGTAAACAGTTAAAATTGCATCATAGGGATTCATTTTCATTAGGTCATAAATTTGATAAAATAAACAACATTACATAGTCGATCACATTATGTCATTGTCAAAGCTTCAAAAAAAAATTTTTTTTGCCATTGAAATCATAAATTTAGTCAGCCAGTTGAATTGCATATGTGCAGGGACTTTCTATACTAAAGTATATACATGTATTAGTATAGAAAGTCCCTGATATGTGTAAAAAAACTGGTTTTTATTAGTTAGCACCCGCTTACCTAATTCCAGCAAAATAACACATTTTTCAAGCACCAGCAACACATTCACTATATATTGCTGGTGCCGGTCACAAAGTTATTTCCATAAAAATACATGTAGTTTATTTTGCTTGGCTTGAATTAAGATATTTTAATCAGAGCCGACAAAATGGCGGATTTGCTGCAAAATAGCCACTGCCTTCAATCTTATAGCCATTGATTAAATCTTCTTCTTCTTCTTGCGATCCTTCAATTATTGAAAATTATTCGTCGGGCGTCGACTCTAAAATTTGTAATTTACAATGCAGCAAGAAAAATCAAAAATAACAAAATCAAAATAACGTATGTACATTTGAAAAATAAATTTTGATAAAACTATATACATTTGATAACAGACTAGTTAGGGATAGAATATGGGGATGAGAGCTGATTCTGAGATCATACTCTTGAATCCCTCTACAGTACTGCATGCTACTATTTGTTGTGGCAGATAGTTCCAACTTATAACTGTTCGTGGATAAAATGAATATTAAAAAAAAAATGAATATTTAAAACTGTCTTTAGATGTTTGTATTTGCCTAAATGAGCGTGGATTGCTATGTTTAGTTCTACTGTCTAGTGGGATCAAAAGGTTATGTGTAGGGACTGCAACAGTTTCATGAATAATTTTGTAAAAGAAAACAAGTCTGTATCGTAAACGCCTAATTTCGAGTAGGTACCAATTTAAGTCTGTCATCATTTCAGTAACTGAACTGGTGTTATGGATGTGGTTGCATGAGAAGCGGACTGCTCTTCTCTGAACTTTTTCAATTTGTGAAATTTGCAGTTTTTGATGTGGATCCCAGATTGTTGAGCAGTACTCTAATTTTGGTCGGACAAGAGCTGTATATGCATGAGCTTTAACTTTTGGTGAGGCTGTTTTTAGGTTTCTTCGAAGGGACTGATTTACTTTTGATGTCATGTTATCTATATGTTTGTCCCATTTTAAATTTGATTGAAGAGTTAGGCCTAAATGTTTCGTAGAGTCGATTTAATAATGTAATTTATAAGAGAGTCTAAAGGTTTGCGTTTTTGAGTTACACTGGGAATGTTGCACTTATCAGGATAAAAATGCATGAGCCAGTCCTGCTCCAACCTACCGGCCGCTTCTAAGTCATGCTGTAATTTATATGCGTCATCTGGTTTTTTAAAGGGCCAAGTAAAATTGTTGATTAGGTCTAGATGTATGTGACCTGGAATTTTCAGATGAATCGGATAACCGGTTGTTAGGTTGCTACCCCTGAATTGGTAATTTTAAGTAAATTTTGCCGTTTTTTATTATCTTGAATATTATTATAGATAGAGATAAACTGTGGACAGCAATAATGTACAGCAAAGTAAGACCTAAAAATAAGTCAACATGACCAAAATGGTCAATTGACCCCCTAAGGAGTTATTGCTCTTCATAGTCAATTTTTAACAATTTTCATAAAATTTGTATATTTTCACTAACATTTTCCACTGAAACTACTGGGGCAAGTTCATTATAGATAGAGATAATTGTAAGCAGCAAGAATGTTTAGTAAAGTAAGATCTACAAACACATCCCCAAAACACAATTTTATCATGAATCCATCTGTGTCCTTTGTTTAATGTTCACATAGACCAAGGTGAGTGACACAGGCTCTTTAGAGCCTCTAGTTAATTTCCTTATAAATGATACTATCATCTGCAAACAATCTTAATTACCGTGTTTAATATATTCTGCCAAATCGTTGATAAAGATTAAAAATAAAATTGGATCAAGTACTGTGCCTTGGGGTATCCCAGATATTACAGGAATTTCATTTGATGTTTCACCTTCAAGGACTACTGTTTGTGTTCTGTTTATGTACTCTTGTGTTGATTCAATGCTAAACATATGGAAATTTTATAGAAAATCCAAAGCCTTTCCCCTGGTAATCACCTATTTGACAATTCAGTGCCTGATATAAAGAGAATTATTGGATGCAGTGCTAGCAATGTTTTCCTTATGTCATGTTGTAAAAATGCATGAAATTGTGAAATTTGCATTTGATTCTTTTTAAGTCATGTTTGGTATCAAAAGTCATTATTTCTTATGAGTAATTTAGTTTCAATATTTTTATTACGCTAGAAGTGCATTTTATTCGGAAAACAAGATTTTGAACTATTTTTCAAATAATTTTATAAAAGACATGTATTAGTCGTTTTAGCGTTACTATGAAATATTTATGGATTAAGATTAAGATTATGTCGTAAGAATACTTTTTGATAACAATGGTCATCAAAGTAATTTATTTGTCAACACCTAAACTGTATATAGAGTGAATAATGTCAATTAACACTAAGTCTTAATTTAATCTGCTTTTGATAATTTCCTTTTTTGGAAACTATTCGTTTATAAGTACCTTTTCTAATTTTCATTGGTCGAAAACGTTACTATGATCAGGTTTTATAAAGGTTACTTTTGAAACGAAAGGGGTAGTAGCGAAATAGAGAGAACTATGCGACGCACCGGTTCGCCCCGCTCTCGATCTACGAGCAGAGGCGGGTTAATATATGTTGCCATGATTACTGTTTTGTAAATATGCTTTATGAACTGTGATTAATTTTGTATATATGTTGGATGGAAAAATAAAGTATATGAACGTTCATGTATCCAGTCTCGTGTATTGATTTACAATAACTTTCCAGTACGGAACCTCTATCATCTCAGTAAAACGGGCCTAAATTGTTTGGATTGTAAAATACTGTTATTCATTTCCGACGGACTATAGAGTTAACAAAAACGAAACACACCAACGAAACAACCACATGTTTAATCGACAAATTCAAATTACGACAAACTAGGATTTTCTATACACGTCAAATAATAAGGAAATTCTAAACGTGTCAAATGGCGGAGGATGAGTGCCGATCTTGTGTTTACCTTTCGCTGCCAAGCTGAGTGTCCCCATTGAAGAACTTTATCCCAGATATTCGAAACTTGTTTTCGAAATAATTATTGTGAACATATGGACATACCTATACCTTTTGATTAACCGACCATGAACAATTAACGAACAGCGACCCATGAAGAATATCGAAACGACATGACATTCCTCGAAAACGACCATGAACAACTTAAGATTTGCACCTTGTGATTATATGCTAAAGTGGATGTGACCACTTGTATTCCCAGTATGGTGGATTTCTACCATGGATGTGATGTACCGTATGCAGAGAAGACGGTTCGATGCCAATTGTGAAATGAGATACTATTTGAAATTTCTAACTCTTGTATTCAACTTTAGTTTGAATTTATATAACATTTGCTTTATAATTTTCATTTTCAATATTAACATATTTTATTGATTTTGATTGACCAATTTCGTATCTAGTTTAAGTCCAATAGCCGGTCTATTGTGTCTGTTTCTTGATGTTTATAGTGCTAAACGTAGTCTGAACAACTACAAGAATTTTTAAAGATCAGTCAAAATCAATAGAATTGTGTGTAATTTTTTTTTTAAATTTTAATTCATGAAGACGAGCGATTTAAAACCAATGATCACGCACCTTGTAATTTACAAAAACAGAAAACTGGATATTGTTGGTATTTGTCACAAAGCTAATTAGGGCACTTGACAGGTTATCCAAAGCTAAGGAGGGCATTCTGATAACTTTGACCAAGATATTGTTCTATTGAAAGTGCAACCGGTATTCTGTCCGGGTTCAAATTTTAAGGAGGTTGTAAGGGGCCTGCCTTAGATGAATTTCGAACCTCAACGGACCAGAAACTAGCATTAAGTAGACGATGTTTTATTGTTGTATATCACTTGGTTTTTATTTTCGTGTAAATGGTTCTCACTTACATTTACGAAGTAGAGTTTCGTCCGAATGTACGTTTACGAAGTAGAGATTCGTCCGAATGATTATTTTTTCAAAATTAATACGCAAGATAATAAGAAGTGAGAAAAGTGTATGTCAAATGTAAATGTTGATGTCAAAATTTATACAGCTTCGGGGTCCGAAGCTAAGGGGATGTTGGAAGAGTTGTCATGTTGTAAAAATGCATGAAATTGTGAAATTTTGCATTTGATTCTTTTTAAGTCGTGTTTGGTATCAAAAGTCATTATTTCTTATGAGTAATTTAGTTTCAATATTTTTATTACGCTAGAAGTGCATTTTATTCGGAAAACAAGATTTTATTATAAATAAATTATTGTGAACATATGGACATACCTATACCTTTTGATTAACCGACCATGAACAACGAACAGCGACCCATGAAGAATATCGAAACGACATGACATTCCTCGAAAACGACCATGAACAACTTAAGATTTGCACCTTGTGATTATATGCTAAAGTGGATGTGACCACATGTATTCCCAGTATGGTGGATTTCTACCATGGATGTGATGTACCGTATGCAGAGAAGACGGTTCGATGCCAATTGTGAAATGAGATACTATTTGAAATTTCTAACTCTTGTATTCAACTTTAGTTTGAATTTATATAACATTTGCTTTATAATGTTCATTTTCAATATTTACATATTTTATTGATTTTGATTGACCAATTTCGTATCTAGTTTAAGTCCAATAGCCGGTCTATTGTGTCTGTTTCTTGATGTTTATAGTGCTAAACGTAGTCTGAACAACTACAAGAATTTTTAAAGATCAGTCAAAATCAATAGAATTGTGTGTATTTTTTTTTTTAAATTTTAATTCATGAAGACGAGCGATTTAAAACCAATGATCACGCACCTTGTAATTTACAAAAACAGAAAACTGGATATTGTTGGTATTTGTCACAAAGCTAATTAGGGCACTTGACAGGTTATCCAAAGCTAAGGAGGGCATTTTGATAACTTTGACCAAGATATTGTTCTATTGAAAGTGCAACCGGTATTTTGTCCGGGTTCAAATTTTAAGGAGGTTGTAAGGGGCCTGCCTTAGATGAATTTCGAACCTCAACGGACCAGAAACTAGCATTAAGTAGACGATGTTTTATTGTTGTATATTACTTGGTTTTTATTTTCGTGTAAATGGTTCTCACTTACATTTACGAAGTAGAGGTTCGTCCGAATGTACGTTTACGAAGTAGAGATTCGTCCGAATGATTTTTTTTTTCAAAATTAATACGCAAGATAATAAGAAGTGAGAAAAGTGTATGTCAAATGTAAATGTTGATGTCAAAATTTATACAGCTTCGGGGTCCGAAGCTAAGGGGATGTTGGAAGAGTTGTCATGTTGTAAAAATGCATGAAATTGTGAAATTTTGCATTTGATTCTTTTTAAGTCGTGTTTGGTATCAAAAGTCATTATTTCTTATGAGTAATTTAGTTTCAATATTTTTATTACGCTAGAAGTGCATTTTATTCGGAAAACAAGATTTTATTATAAATAAATTATTGTGAACATATGGACATACCTATACCTTTTGATTAACCGACCATGAACAACGAACAGCGACCCATGAAGAATATCGAAACGACATGACATTCCTCGAAAACGACCATGAACAACTTAAGATTTGCACCTTGTGATTATATGCTAAAGTGGATGTGACCACATGTATTCCCAGTATGGTGGATTTCTACCATGGATGTGATGTACCGTATGCAGAGAAGACGGTTCGATGCCAATTGTGAAATGAGATACTATTTGAAATTTCTAACTCTTGTATTCAACTTTAGTTTGAATTTATATAACATTTGCTTTATAATGTTCATTTTCAATATTTACATATTTTATTGATTTTGATTGACCAATTTCGTATCTAGTTTAAGTCCAATAGCCGGTCTATTGTGTCTGTTTCTTGATGTTTATAGTGCTAAACGTAGTCTGAACAACTACAAGAATTTTTAAAGATCAGTCAAAATCAATAGAATTGTGTGTATTTTTTTTTTTTAATTTTAATTCATGAAGACGAGCGATTTAAAACCAATGATCACGCACCTTGTAATTTACAAAAACAGAAAACTGGATATTGTTGGTATTTGTCACAAAGCTAATTAGGGCACTTGACAGGTTATCCAAAGCTAAGGAGGGCATTTTGATAACTTTGACCAAGATATTGTTCTATTGAAAGTGCAACCGGTATTTTGTCCGGGTTCAAATTTTAAGGAGGTTGTAAGGGGCCTGCCTTAGATGAATTTCGAACCTCAACGGACCAGAAACTAGCATTAAGTAGACGATGTTTTATTGTTGTATATTACTTGGTTTTTATTTTCGTGTAAATGGTTCTCACTTACATTTACGAAGTAGAGGTTCGTCCGAATGTACGTTTACGAAGTAGAGATTCGTCCGAATGATTTTTTTTTTCAAAATTAATACGCAAGATAATAAGAAGTGAGAAAAGTGTATGTCAAATGTAAATGTTGATGTCAAAATTTATACAGCTTCGGGGTCCGAAGCTAAGGGGATGTTGGAAGAGTTGTCATGTTGTAAAAATGCATGAAATTGTGAAATTTTGCATTTGATTCTTTTTAAGTCGTGTTTGGTATCAAAAGTCATTATTTCTTATGAGTAATTTAGTTTCAATATTTTTATTACGCTAGAAGTGCATTTTATTCGGAAAACAAGATTTTATTATAAATAAATTATTGTGAACATATGGACATACCTATACCTTTTGATTAACCGACCATGAACAACGAACAGCGACCCATGAAGAATATCGAAACGACATGACATTCCTCGAAAACGACCATGAACAACTTAAGATTTGCACCTTGTGATTATATGCTAAAGTGGATGTGACCACATGTATTCCCAGTATGGTGGATTTCTACCATGGATGTGATGTACCGTATGCAGAGAAGACGGTTCGATGCCAATTGTGAAATGAGATACTATTTGAAATTTCTAACTCTTGTATTCAACTTTAGTTTGAATTTATATAACATTTGCTTTATAATGTTCATTTTCAATATTTACATATTTTATTGATTTTGATTGACCAATTTCGTATCTAGTTTAAGTCCAATAGCCGGTCTATTGTGTCTGTTTCTTGATGTTTATAGTGCTAAACGTAATCTGAACAACTACAAGAATTTTTAAAGATCAGTCAAAATCAATAGAATTGTGTGTATTTTTTTTTTAAATTTTAATTCATGAAGACGAGCGATTTAAAACCAATGATCACGCACCTTGTAATTTACAAAAACAGAAAACTGGATATTGTTGGTATTTGTCACAAAGCTAATTAGGGCACTTGACAGGTTATCCAAAGCTAAGGAGGGCATTTTGATAACTTTGACCAAGATATTGTTCTATTGAAAGTGCAACCGGTATTTTGTCCGGGTTCAAATTTTAAGGAGGTTGTAAGGGGCCTGCCTTAGATGAATTTCGAACCTCAACGGACCAGAAACTAGCATTAAGTAGACGATGTTTTATTGTTGTATATTACTTGGTTTTTATTTTCGTGTAAATGGTTCTCACTTACATTTACGAAGTAGAGGTTCGTCCGAATGTACGTTTACGAAGTAGAGATTCGTCCGAATGATTTTTTTTTTCAAAATTAATACGCAAGATTATAAAAAGTGAGAAAAGTGTATGTCAAATGTAAATGTTGATGTCAAAATTTATACAGCTTCGGGGTCCGAAGCTAAAGGGATGTTGGAAGAGTTGTCATGTTGTAAAAATGCATGAAATTGTGAAATTTTGCATTTGATTCTTTTTAAGTCATGTTTGGTATCAAAAGTCATTATTTCTTATGAGTAATTTAGTTTCAATATTTTTATTACGCTAGAAGTGCATTTTATTCGGAAAACAAGATTTTGAACTATTTTTCAAATAATTTTATAAAAGACATGTATTAGTCGTTTTAGCGTTACTATGAAATATTTATGGATTAAGATTAAGATTATGTCGTGAGAATACTTTTTGATAACAATGGTCATCAAAGAAATTTATTTGTCAACACCTAAACTGTATATAGAGTGAATAATGTCAATTAACACTAAGTCTTAATTTAATCTGCTTTTGATAATTTCCTTTTTTGGAAACTATTCGTTTATAAGTACCTTTTCTAATTTTCATTGGTCGAAAACGTTACTATGATCAGGTTTTATAAAGGTTACTTTTGAAACGAAAGGGGTAGTAGCGAAATAGAGAGAACTATGCGACGCACCGGTTCGCCCCGCTCTCGATCTACGAGCAGAGACGGGTTAATATATGTTGCCATGATTACTGTTTTGTAAATATGCTTTATGAACTGTAATTAATTTTGTATATATGTTGGATGGAAAAATAAAGTATATGAACGTTCATGTATCCAGGCTCGTGTATTGATTTACAATAACTTTCCAGTACGGAACCTCTATCATCTCAGTAAAACGGGTCTAAATTGTTTGGATTGTAAAATACTGTTATTCATTTCCGACGGACTATAGAGTTAACAAAAACGAAACACACCAACAAAACAACCACATGTATAATCGACAATTCAAATTACGACAAACTAGGATTTTCAATACACGTCAAATAATAAGGAAATTCTAAACGTGTCACTTAAAACAAGTTTATGAATTTAGATATTAGTTAAAACAAAATATATATAAATATAGACCAATTCAAGTACACATTCGAGGGTGCACTCGACATTGGTGACTCAGCACGAGGTTTTTTGCATATTATAGGTTGTTTTAAGACTTTTTGTAAACAATAAACGCTAGCACATCATAGAAAAATAAGTGGGTAGTATTTTTTAGGGGCCAGCTGAAGGACGCCTCCGGGTGCGGGAATTTCTTGTTACATTGAAGACCTGTTGGTGACCTTCTGCTGTTGTTTTTTTCTATGGTCGGGTTGTTGTCTCTTTGGCATATTCCCCATTTCCATTCTCAATTTTATAGTCTATGTTTAAAAATTTATAACAAAACTCTCGGTTTTAAAGTCTATTGATTTTCTACAAAAACCTGGTTTTATTTACCACATAGTCTCTTTTTTCCATTAAATGCAACAAAACAACGAAAAATAATGCTTTCCACGAAGTTTCCCATTGGTATATGTACAAAATTGTTCATCTATGTTATTCATTTTCTCTGCTGTTTTGATACAATTGCAGTTTGAAAATTTTGTAATTTAATTGCTACAGAAGGGGTCATAAACCTTAAGTAATCTTGAATCCAATGATATGCATTGCAATTTAAACCGCAGAAGCCAATTTTATACATGAGGTGGTGATGTGAAACTTTATAAAATGATTTTGCAAAATCCATTATTATGATGTCTATTTGAATGTTTTTATTATTTGAATTTGCAGGATCTTGAATAAATGATATAAGCCGAGTTTCACAGGAGCGGGAGGATCGAAAACCATGTTGTAAGTCATAAAGTATTTTATTTTTTGGCAGATGTTTCATTATGCTACTAGCTAGAACATGTTCTCATAGTTTGCAGCAGATGCAAGTAAATAATATTGAGCGATAGTTTTATAGGATCGTGTTTGTCACCTTTTTTAAATGCTGGACATGCACTTGCGTTACGCCAGCCGTCTGGGATCTTTCCAGAGTTCAGTTTCAGTGATGTTTGAAATATGATTGATAAGATGGGAGTGATAGATGATTTACACTCTTTTAAAATGTTTCCATGGATGAGATCAGGCCCAGCTGCTTTGTTAATATTGATATTATTTAGAAATTTTCCTATGCCCTGTTGTTGTATTTTAATATCAGGCATATGTGGATGTTTACTGGCGCCCTTATCTGGTATTGGATCATCTGTTACAGATGTGAATGCTTTTTTGGACTGTTCATTTAGGATGTTAGCTTTTGCTTTTTAGTCAGATGTTAGCGAGCCCCCTTTTCGGAGTGGTGGTATGTTAGAACTTTCAGACTTTTGTGTTTTTATATAACTGAACAGATTTTTGGGGAAGCTCTTTGATATAGTAGTAGCTAGGGTTGTCATCAACTGGTATACCACATATCATATTTTCAATATAATTCCAATAAGATGTTCTTTGTTGTTTTTGTATATCATGTTTTAATTTTTTTAGTTGGTCTTGTTTCCCTTTCAGTGCCTTTCAATTTGTACTTTTGATATTTTTTCTTGTACTTTTTCATTTGTCGTCTTATACTGTCTGTTATCGAAGGTAAATTTTTGCTGTTTCTCATCATTTTCTGTGGTATGTTCTCAGTGATAGTGTTTTGTAATGAGTTTTTAAATATTAACCAAAGTGTGTTTGTATCTTCACTATCTTTTTTATACACAGTATTTAGAAAAGATAGACCACCAAATAAAAAAGGACCGTCAATTTCATGGAGGCGTACTCATAGCTATATATATCAAATCATTTTTTACGTACAGAAATCAAAGAACTAGACACAAGATGTGAAATGATATGGGTAGAACTATGGATATCAAATGCACGTATTACTAAATGTTATATGTGCTTATTATCGACCTCAGCCAGATGATGATATATCTTTAGATTTACTATAATGATCTTTTGAAAAATATTCATAAGATGATGTTTTCGGTGGAACCAGGTTTCGGTCAAGAAATAATTCATGGGGGCTTGAATATATCGTGATTTTACCACGGGTTGGTCCTTTATGACAAATATTTTACTCTGAGCGATAGCGAGGGGTAAAATATCGGCATAAAGGGATAGCCCGTGGTAAAATCTAAATATATTCAAGCCCCCATGAATTATCTCGATTCTAATAGGACAAATACGGCAATTCTTTTGGATCGAAGCGCAGAGGCGGATTTCGGAAGGGGGGACAGGGCCCCCCATTTTTTGGAAAAAAATTGGTTGCTTATATAGGGAATCACTAAAGCGTGACTGGGGCGGACCCCCTCTTAGGCAGTCAGTGGGCCATTACTTACAAATTTTCTAGTTCCGCCAGTGAAGCGCTCTAGGTGGAACCGAATACTTGCCGTTCCTGTTCCCAAAATAAACGCACTATTAAATTGGCGTAAAAGAACGGATCTAACTGAATAAGTGACATGCTTAAACTATTTACAGTAACGTATTTAGATCGTTTTGGGTGAATTTAAATGAGAATTTACTTATATGTTTTATATGTTTAAAACAAAATTGGCTTTTACCACATTTTAGCATTGTTTGTTAACGTTTTCTTGTAGTGATGATTTTCGGTTTTAGAAGCTTTTAAAATGCTTATATTCGCATGGACGTTGTATTGTTTATGTTATGAATGTGTTAATGTGAACTGAGTTCATTGGAGATGAATTGGTTGAATTTTAAGGTTTTTTTGGGGGTGGGGGGGGGGGGTGGGGGGATGACCTCAGGTTACCCCCGTAATTAAAGTTAAGTGTATACTATGCTATGATATATTTTATGCTGCAATAAACTATTTTTTTTTCATTCTGAATGTAGAACTTCATTGACAATGCATAGCTTATGTCATATATTTGTTAAGATAACAATTGAGTTAGATTGGTTATATTTCTTGGTTGTTTTTTCTTTTTTATTAATTTTTGTTTGTTTTTTTTTTTTGGGGGGGGTAACCTTAGTTATCCATGTAATAAAATAGTAATAGATACAATGCTAGGGTATATAATTATTCTGTAATAAACTAATTTCTTCATTTTAAAATGTAGGACTTCATAGACGTTGTATTGTTCGTGTAATGTATTCTTTAAGGTGAACTGAGTTAGTTTTGAGTTAAAAGGATTATACTCGGGTTTTATTTTAGGGGTACCCCCTGTGAAGAAAGAATAATAGATACAATGCTAGCGTATATTATTATGCTGTAATAAACTAATTTCTTCATTTTAAATGTATAACTTCATGAACATGATGAACATTGCATAGTGTATGTCATATGTTTGTTAAGATAACTTTAGCTTTATTGGCAATATTTTTTTTTCGGAGGGTTACCATAGGTACCACTTGTAATGAATAAATAATAGATACAATGCTAGGGTTGATAATTCTGTAATAAATCATTTTTTTTCACTTTAAAATGTAGGACTTCATGGACGTAATGTTGTTTGTATAATGTTTTTCTTCAGATGAACTGAGTTAATGTGATTAAAATGGGTTATATTTATTTGTTAGTGAGAAGGTGACCTCAGGTACCCCCTGTAATAAAAGATTTATAGATACCATTCAAGAGTATATAATTATGCTGTAATACCTTACAACAGATAACATGAGGGCTTTATTAAACCAGTCTTCATACAATACATATTACCTAATTTCACCTCCAATCAACCAGTCTTTATTCACTACACTGCATTAAGATGTGTTTTATAAAGGTGACCTCAGGTCATCTGTCTATACAGACAGGTTAAATAAAGGTGACCTCAGGTAAACTGTTGTGTATAAAGACTGGCTTAATAAAGCTGACATCAGGTAATCTGTAGTGTATAGAGATTTGTTTAATAAACGTTACCTCAGGTGATGTGTTGTGTATGAAGACTGGTTTAATTAAGGGGACCTCAGGTAATCTTAAGTGTATGACGACTGGATGAAAGAAGGTGAAATCAGATAATCTGAAGTATATAGAGACTGGTTTTATAAACCCTTGATGTTATTCGTTGTGAATGAAAACTGGTTAAATAAGTCCTCAGGTAATCTGTAGTGTATTCAGATTTGTTCTATAAAGGTGACCTCAGGTAATCTGTATATGCAGATTCGATAAATAAAGGTGACCTCAGGTAATCTATATATGCAGATTCAATAAATAAAGGTGACCTCAGATAATCTGAAGGATATGAAGACTGGTTTGATAAACCCCTGATGTTATCTGTTGTTAATAAAAAATGGTTAAATCAAGTCCTCAATGAATCTGTAGTGTATTCATATTTGTTTTATAAAGGTGACCTCAGGTAATCTGTAGTATTTTGAGATTAGTTTAATATAGGTGACCTCAGGTAATCTGTCTATAAAGACTGTATTATTAAAAGTGACCTCGGGGAATCTGTGTATGGAGACTGGTTTAATTAAGGTGACCTTTGGTTAACTGTTTTGTATAAAGACAGATAAATAAAGGTTATCTACGTATGCAGACTTTCTTGATAAACGTTAACCCACGTAATCTGTTGTGCATGAAGACTGGTTTAATAAAGGTGACCTCAGGTAATCTGTTGTGTAAGAAGACTTGTTTTATTAAGGGGACCTCAGGTAATCTGTAGTGTATGAAGACTGGTTGAAAGAAGGTGAAATCAATATTTAGACTGGTTTGATAAACCCCTGGTGTTATCTGTTGTAAATGAAAACTGGTTAAATAAAGTCCTCAAGTAAACTGTAGTGTATTCAGATTTGTTTCATAAAGGTGACCTCAGGTAATCTATATATTCAAATTTAATAAATGAAGGTGACATCAGGTAATCTATATATGCAGATGTAATAAATAAAGGTGACCTCAGGTAATCTGTTGTGTATAAAGACTGGTTTGATAAACCCCTGATGTTATCCGTTGTGAATGAAAACTTGTAAAATAAAGTCCTCGAGTAAACTGTAGTGTATTTAAATTTATTTTATAAAGGTGACCTCGGGTAATCTGTATATGCAGATTTAATAAATAAAGGTGACCACAGGTAATCTGTTGTGTATTTATACTGCTTTTATTAGAGGACCTCAGTTAATCTGTAGTGTATGAAGACTGGTTAAAAGAAAGTGAAATCAGATAATCTGAAGTATATAAAGACTGGTTTGATAAACCCCTGATGTTATCTAATGTGAATGAAAACTGGTTTAAATAAAGTCCTCATGTATTCTGTAGTGTATTCAGATTTGTTTCATAAAGGTGACCTCGGATAATCTGTATATGCAGAATTTATAAATAAAGGTGACCTCAGGTAATCTGTTGTGTATGAAGACTGGTTTTATTAAGGAAACCTGAGGTAATCTGTAGTATATGAAGACTGGTTTTATAAACCCCTGATTTTATCCTTTGTGAATGAAAACTGGTTAGATCAAGTCCTCAAGTAAACTGTAGTGTATTCAGATTTGTTTCATAAAGGTGACCTCAGGTAACCTATATATGCAGATTTAATAAATAAAGGTGACCTCAGGTAATATGTTCTGTATGAAGACTGGTTATCTTAAGGGGACCTCAGGTAATCTGTAGTGTATGAAGACTGGTTGAAAGAAGGTGAAATGAGATAATCTGAAGTATATGAAGACTGGTTTGATAAACTTCTGATGTTATTCGTTGTGAATGAAAACTGGTTAAATAAGTCCTCAGGTAATCTGTAGTGTATTCAGATTTGTTTTATAAAGTTGAACTCAGGTAATCTGTCTATAAAGAATGGTTTATTAGAGGTGACCTCAGGTAATCTGTGTATGCAGACTGATTTTATAAAGGTGACCTCAGGTAATCTGTTGTGAATGAAAACTGGTCAATAAAGGTGACCTCAGGTGATCTGTTGTGTATTGAGATTTGTTTTATCAGATGATCTGTCTATGAAGACTAGTTGAATAAAGGTGACCTCGGGTTATCTCTGTATGCAGCCTGGTTAAATAAAGGTGACCTCAGGTAATGTGTTGTGAATTAAGGCTGGTTTAATAAAGGTGACCTTAGGTAATCTATGTACGCAGACTTGTTCAACAAAGATGACCTCCGGTAATCTGTTCTGTATGAAGACTAGTTAGATTAAGGTGATCTCAGGTAATCTGTAATGTATGAAAACTCGTTGAAAACAAATAAGATCAAGTAATCTGAAGTGTATGAAGTCTGGCTTAATAGGCCCTATTGTAACCTGTTGTGAATGAAAACTAGTTTTATAAATTTCTCAGGTAATCTGTCACATTTATTTAACAAGGTGCCATGCATACAGATTATCTGCGGTCACCTTTAACAAACTAATCTCCCGATAACCTCAGGTTACCTTTATTAAACTATTCTTCTTACTTAAAAGAGGGACGAAAGATACCAGAGAGACAGTCAAACTCATAAATCGAAAATAAACTGACAACGCCATGGCTAAAAATGAAAAAGACAAACAGACAAACAATAGTACACATGACACAACATAGAAAACTAAAGAATAAGCACCAACCCAAAAACTAGGGGTGATCTCAGGTGCTCCGGTAGGGTGAGCCGATCCTGCTCCACACGTGGCACCCGTTGTTATGCTTAAGTGATAACAAATCCGGTAAATAGTCTTGTAGGGCATATTGATGAAAGGGAAGGGACTGTAGTTACGACGTAAGACACATTTTTGATATCATTTGTGAAACGGTTATTCCATAACGGTCAACCAACTGGTGATAGCGTCCGTAAAATTTACAAAGGAATGATTTCAACTTCATCATTTGGAACTCCTGGTTTAATAGCTTCCTTGTGAGCAGCAACCCTTTATCAAGAAAGTCATGATAGGAAATGCAGCACGTTGATATCGTATCAATTGGGAGTCAATTTCTAGATGTAAATCAAGATATGAGGCCGACTTAACTGTATCTGTAGTATAGTTATCAAATGTACCAGGATTATAGTTTAATACGCCAGACGCGCGTTTCGTCTACATAAGACTCATCAGTTACGCTCAGATCAAAATAGTTATAACGCCAAACAAGTACAAAATTGAAGAGCATTGAGGACCCAAAATTCCTAAAAGTTGAGCCAACTACGGCTATGGTAATCTATTCCTGGGATAAGAAAATCCATAGTTTTTTTGTAAATTTCAAAGTTTAGTTAACAGGAAATTTATGAAAATGACCATATAATTGATATTCATGTCGACAACGAAGTGCTGACTACTAGGCTGGTGATACCCTCGGGGACGAAATGTCCACCAGCAGTTGAATCGAAACAGTGGTGTAAATAGTTATCAAATATACCAGGATTATAATTTAATACGGTTTTAATGTCCTTTATCTCTAGTTCGATGGGATAGATTCGTTCAACATAGTCACCAAATTATGAATTATTTAGTGAAAGAACATCATCTATATAGTGGAAAGTAGAGTTAAAGGATATTGCTGACTTCTTATCTTTCTTCCTAAGAAGTTCCTGTATGAAGTCAGCCTCATAATGATAAAGAAACAAGTCGACAAGAAGAGGGGCACCATTTGTTCCCATTGGAATGCCGACAGTCTGTTGAAAAACAATTTCTCCGAACGTAACAAATATGTTGTCAATCAAGAAATCAAGCATCTTGATAATGTCAGATTCAGAGAACTTTTTGTTTGAATCAGAGTGATCCTTTACAAAGTAGGATTTATCCCTCCCTAAGACAAGATACTGATTTCTACGTTGGCCATTCTTTTTTATGAAACAAAGCAATACCAACTCTTTCAATTTGTCTTTTAGTTTGGAATGTGAAATACTTGTGTAAAGTGTAGAAAAGTCAAATGTGTTCATACTATTACAAGATAAAAGAGAGTAAGATTGAATGTACCCTAAAACATATTTGGAATTTTTAAGCATCACATCTGCTTCACGCCACCTCTTGACTAGGCAGTTTCACAGTAACTTTAAAGCCCGTGTGAATTCACATTACTATAAGACGTGTCACGGTACTTTTCAATCCCAAATTCATGTATTTGGTTTTGATGTTATATATGTTATATTTGTTATTCTCATCGGATTTTGTCTACTGCGTAGTCCGTTTCTGTGTATGTTACATTTTAATGTTGTGTCGTTGTATTTAATGCGTTTCCCTCAGTTTTAGTTCGTTGCCCCGGTTTTTTTTCTTAATGGATTTACGAGTTTTGAACAGCGGTATACTACTGTTGCCTTTTTTTGATTGCTGATAAAATAGATGTCAATAATTTAGAAAGAGATTTTGTCGAGCACTTGGAAGACCCAGCAATATACCGTTGTTTGTAAGGACACCTATGTAGTATAAGTATCCAATACGGTGGTGGAAGATCCAGTTCTTCATCTTTGGTCCCAAAGGAACATAGAATAGACCTATCCCATATTAGGGGGAGGGTTGGGATCCCGCTAACATGTTTAACCCCGCCACATTATTTATGTATGTGCCTGTCCCAAGTCAGGAGCCTGTAATTAAGTGGTTGTCGTTTGTTTATGTGTTACATATTTGTTTTTCGTTCATTTTTTTACATAAATAAGGCTGTTAGTTTTCTCGTTTGAATTGTTTTACATTGTCTTATCGGGGCCTATTATAGCTGACTATGCGGTATGGTCTTTGTTCATTGTTGAAGGCCTTACGGTGACCTATAATTGTTAATGTCTGTGTCATGTTGGTCTTTTGTGGATAGTTGTCTCATTGGCAATCATACCACATCTTCTTTTTTATATAGAATAGACCTATGGTTATCCAGGATTTCCACTTTGGTAAGTGTCGTCAGGGTATATGTTGAGTTTCCAAGTGAATTGTCAATACCCAATTCGTTATCAAGCAGTTAATTTAATGAGTTTTACTCACAAAAACGATGTTGATTGGCACTTTAGCTGCGGGGACAACAACATATTTGTCATGGAGGTAGGATGAGTGTTTTGCATCATTTGGGTTTTTAAAGATTGACGTAGCATGGGCATTAACAGACCCATTCAGTTTCTTTATTCTGATTTGTATCAACGACTTCACTGCCTTAATTCATTCTGAAAGAGTGTCTACGTCTTCCTTCTCGCACTTAGCCCATTGCCTGGCATAATCCTCGACTGAATCCATCAAAATTTTAAAGTTGTATTTCCAATTGATGGAAATTTAGGCTCACGATATTTCGGAACTTTTGATAGCACATTTCGTTACTTAGGTTGCGTGAAGACTTTAATAAACCAGTTTTCGTACACAACAGATTGCCTGAGGTAACCTTTATTTATCTATTTTTTATAGACAGATTACCTGAGATCACCTTTATAAAACAAATCTGAATATACTACAGATTACCTAAGGACATTATTAAAACAGTTGTCATTCACAACAGATTACATAAGGGGTTAACTAAACCAGTCTTCATACACTTTACATCTTCAGTCATCGAGTCGTCATACACTACAGGTTACATAAGGTCACCTTTAAAAAATCAGTTTTCAGACACGACAATTACAGGAGGTCACCTTTGTTTAACTAGTCTGCATACAAAGGTTACCTGAGGTCACCTTTATTTAACCAGTCTGTATAGACAGATCACCTGAGGTCACCTTTAATTAACAAATCCCAATACAGAGATTACATGAAGTCACCTTTATTACACCAGTCTACATACACAACATACTACCTAAGGTCACCATCATCAAACAAATCTCAAAACGCTTCAGATTACCTGAGGCCACCTTTATTAAAGAAGTCTTCATACACAACATATTACCTAGGTTAACATTTATTTCACCAGTCTATTACACAGATTACACACATTAACTGAGGTCACCTTTTTTAAACAAATCCCAATACACTACAGATTACATAAGGTCACCTTTATTGAACAACTCTACATTTGAAACATATTTATGAGGTCATCATTATCAAACAAAATGCAAAACACTACATATTACCTGCGGACACCTTTATTGAGCCAGTCTACATGCACGAGAGATTACCTGAAGTCAATTTTTTTTAAATCAGTCTGCATATAGAGATTACCTAAGGTCACCTTTATTAAACCACTCTTCATAGACATATTACCTGAGGTCATCTTCATAAAACAATACACTACAGATTACCTGAGGACGTTATTAAACCAGTTTTCTTTCAAAACAGATTACATTAGGACTTTATTAAGCCAGTCTTTATACACTATAAGTTACCTTTGTTAACCTGTCTGCATACACCATGTACACAGATGACATGAGGTCACCTTTATTAAATCAGTCAACATATACACATTACCTGAGGTGACCTTTATGAAATCAGTCTGCATACACAGGTTACCTCAAGTCACCTTTGTTAATCACGTCTTCATAGACAAAATACATAAGGTCACTCTTATTCAACCGGTCTACATTCATAACAGATAAGCTTTGGTCACCATCATAAAAAAATCTCAAAACACTACAGATTACCTGAGGTAACCTTTATTAAACAAGTCTTCATGCACAACATAATGCGTGGATTAACCTTTATCAAAACAGTCTGCATACGTAGATAATCTTTATTAATCTGTCTTTATACAAAACAGATAACCAAAGGTCACCTTAATTGAACCAGTCTGCATACACATATTCCCTGAGGTCACCTTTAATAATACAGTCTTTATAGACATATTACCTGAGGTCACCTATATTAAACTAATCTCAAAATACTACAGATTACCTGAGGTCACCTTTATAAAACAAATATGAATACACTACAGATTTATTGAGGACTTGATTTAACCATTTTTTATTCACAACAGATAACATCAGGGGTTTATCAAACCAGTCTTCATATACTTCAGATTATCTGAGGTCAACTTTATTAAACCATGCTTTATAGACAGATTACCTGAGGTCACCTTTATAAAACAAATCTCAATACACTACAGCTTACTTGAGGACTTTATCTAACCAGTTTTCATTAACAAACGATAACATCAGGGGTTTATCAAACAAGGTTACTATTATTAAAATAATCTCAATACAATACAGATTACCTTAATTAACCAGTCTTCAAATACAACAGATTTCCAGAGGTCTTTTTGATTAAACCAGTCTTCTTTATACACAACAGACTACCTGAGGTCACCATTATTAAACAAATCTCAAACCACTACCGATTATACGATGTCAACTTTATTTACAACAAATTACCTGAGGTCACCTATATTTATCCGGTCTTTATAGAAAGATTACTTTAGGTCACCTTTATTAAACCGGTCTTTATAGACAGATTACCTGAGGTCACCTTTATAAATCAGTATTTAAACACAACAGATTTCCTGATGTAAACTTTATCAAACCAGTCTTCATAAACGGATAACCTGAGATCACCTTTATTAATCCGGCCTTTATAGATAGATTACCTTTGGTCACCTTAAATATTTCGGTCTTCATAGACAGATAACCTGAGGTCACCTTTGTAAACCCAGTCTTCCTTCACAACAGACTAGCTGGGGACATCTTTATTAAACAAAACTCAATAAACCGCAGATTTCCGGAAGTCACTTTTATTTATATAGTCTTCATACACAACAGATTACCTGAGGTCACCTTTATAAAAAAAAAGAGTCTCCATAGACAGATTACCTGAGGTCACCTGCATAAAACAAATCTCAAAACACTACATATTGTGTTTAAGGACTGGTTAAAAGTACCTTACATAAGGGTTTTATTAAACCAGTCTTCATACACTACAGATTACGTTATTTCCCCTTCAATCAACCAGTCGTCATACACAGCAGATTACCTGAGGTCACCTTTATCAAACCAGTCTTCAAACACAACAAATTACGTCAGGTCACCTTTATTATTTATATAAATGATAAAGTAAATTACATTGCTAATAATATTAGACTTCTAGCAGATGACACCTCTTTTTTTTTTGTATAGCAGATGATGATCATGCTATAGCAGCTGATGACTTTTTTGGGGGGGGGGGACAAATGGCGAAGAGGTTGAGAAAATAGATATTCAATGTAAACTTGGGACAACATTTCAGTCATGAGGTTCATAGAACACACATATCGATATAATTTATTACCTTAGATGTATTTGACAAAACGTTTAGGAATTTAGGTCCTAAATGCTATTCAATTTCGTACTGCATTAGGCCTATTAACTTTTTTGGTTTCGAACGTAACTGATGTCTGCCGAAACGCACGTTTGGCGTGAATACAAAATTAATCCTAGTTTTTATGATGAGTTTATTGTCCGGTTAAACATTTATGAGATAGGAGTTGACTTATATTTATTTATTATGCTTTTATTAGACCCATATAAGAGAATGATGATGTTTTTTGGGGGTAATTGATCCCTGAAGCATAAGTCTGAGCGTCTTCAAAATATTCAAATAGAAGCTGCTAGAACTATTACAGAATAACGATGTAATTCCTCAAAACAAAAACTTTATATTGAATAAAGGCAACAGTAGTATACCGCTGTTCGAAATTCATTAATCGATAGAGAAAAAACAAATCCAGGTTACAAACTAAAACTGGGGTAAACGCATCAAATATAAGAGAACTACAACACAACAGAAACACAACTTTAAAATGTAACACACACAGAAACGAACTTTAATATTACAATGGCCATTTTCCTTACTTGGTACAGGGAATTTTAAGAACAGAAATGGTGGGTTGAACCTGGTTTGTGGCATGCCGAACCTCCCGCTTTAATGGCCATGTTAATTATAACATTATAATGACAACATTACATGACATGACTACAGTACAAATGAATGGGAGAAAATATAGGACAGAGAAACACACGAATAATAGCTAAAAAAAGGTACCAGGTTAAAAATTCAATACGCCAGACGTGCGTTAGCTTTATAAACTCTAAATAATAGATGTAATAAACATAAGCTTATACTATTTCTATAAAATATTATATGGGACGCCACCTGTATATTTATATCAGTTAGTCAAGTCATATCTTCCGAGACAAACTCCTAATACTATGAGGAATAAAAAGTAGGCTTTTCACCCGCATCTAGCTAGAACTAGCTCTTTTTTAATAGTTGCATTCCTTCAACTATAAGACTTTGGAATTTTTTTTTTTAGTTAATAACCCCCCCCCCCCCCCCCCCCCAAGTTTGGGTATTTTAAGAAGTGGATCAGAAATGTTGTATTAGACTGATGAAAGAAGTTGATCAGAAATGTTGTATTAGACTGATGATACATCTTAACCTTTCAACTATGGGATAAGGATACTTAATTAAAGTCATTGTCAACTCAGAAACAATGCTACCAACCTAAAATCTCATTTGTTTTATTAGTTCTTATCCGACAATACTTTTTGTACAAATTGTAATCACCCTGTTGAAGACAACCAACATGTCTTATATTTTTGCCCTAAGTACAATGGTGTAATACAGATCCTATTTGATTCCATTTACTCTATTGCTGATAATGTTGACATAAATATTGATTTAGTACTTTTTGGAAAGAGATTATTACGTATGATATGAATATTGCTATTTTCAAATCTGTTCAGAAATTCACCAGAGACACTCAACGTTTTGTTTGAAATTTACTTATTTTTTTTTAATTCATTTTTTTCTCTCCTCCACTTCAACATTAATTCATAATGATCTTTAAAGGTTATTTGCATGTTTCAAGGTACTTGAATAAATGATGAGTAATCGCCTGTATATTTAAATATACTTTACGTTTAGTAAATAACACTGTAAACACATCATATTTGCTCGTGTGTGCTCATAAGTAGCATGCATGTTTCATTATATTACATTATTTTAAATACAGTTGTTGATAATTTAATTATGTCTTGTACATGTAATATGAAGAGAGCGCTTTTATATAATGTGCTTGTTGATCAATCCTTTTCTTATCTTAATGAATAAAATGTTTAATATCAAAGTCACTTTTATTAAACCATTCTTCATACATAAGTTTCGTGTGGACTTTATTGAACCAGATTCCATAACACAACAGATTGCCTGAGGTAACCTTTATTAAACCAGTCTTGTCAGTCTAAATAGAAAGTAGAATAATGTATTTTTAGTCTATTCTATTTTTAGATCATGTTATTACTACGCATATGGGCACTATTACCACGATTACCTGAAGGCACCGATTACCTCAGGGCATACAGCAGCGGACCTATCTTCCACCTGCGTTCTACATATTCTATTTTAGTCTCAATAATTACACCGCCGACCTCTAAGGGTAGGGTTCTACTCGAACTAGTATGAAGTCGACCGAATTGAAGGTGTGTCCATCAGAGTACCTTTTATCAGTCAAGACGAATTTCTCAATGTGATCCAAAGGTAAATAATTACTCTTGCAATAGACTCTAGACAATTTACAATTTAAAACTTGTATAATGTATTGTCCACTTTTCTGATTTAGCACTCTAGGCTGAACCTTGACGAAGAGACAATAATTAATATTCCGATGCAATCATGCATGTCAGTTTAACTTTGTTTCCACAGAAGAAAACAGGTTTTTTATAACTAGTGTCGAATTAAAGTTCCTGGTATACATGTATGATGTAACATGGCAATATGGCGGACGTAACATTTGTTGTCACTCTCTATCAGGTTGGGACTGGAGCATCTGATATTATTACTTTCACATGTCGCTGGAAAGCCAAAAAATTATAATACCCAAAAAATAAAGTACCCTGTCAAGACGCCAAAGTTTAAATTATTTGGAATAGTCCAAAAAGGGGGAGGAGGTTGCGTAGGTCAGTATTTAGACGAGGTCAATACGAGGTTCAATATAATGTGAACAGGTGTTAACATATATTATATAACGTATTCTCGGGTGCGGACATCCTTTCATTTACATATATATCAGTTAAATTAATTTGCATTGAAGTCTTTGGAAAATTTAGAGGATTCTTATTCGCATCACCTCTCAACATTGTTTACGTAACACAAAGTCTAATGAATCATTGATTGGTCAGTTACATGTTGTGATGTCACTGCAGATCTAAGAATTGTATGAGTGAAAGTCCTTAATTTATATATTACATATGTTTATCATATTGAAGTTTTAAAAAAGATAGAATAATAATAATTTCTTTATTTAAAGAGGGTAAAACTCATTGACTTGATGTTATTATTTTTGGAAATGATATTGAAGCTGTTAGCATTTTAGTAACATGGCATCAATAACATTTCTTAGTATAGTATGTCAAAAAAGTGAAAAAATACAAAATATATTGGAAAACATGTGACCACATAAACCTAAGAGAAACAAAAAAATATCAAACCATATTTATATTTATTTATATATTAATTAATGTTAATATTGGGTTATATGACCATTGAAAGTCTTTACAGGTCACCTCATTAATGGTTTAAAATTAGATGGCATCTGAACTAAAATGCATATGATGCACACTAAATGTTGACGCATATTATCGAGCCAATGCATTGTAAATTGTTTATTTGATACTTTTTATAATTTGGATATACCTTTCAAGTATGTTATAAATCAAATACGGGTATTTGACTCAAATTGGTGAACATGTCGACAGCTAAAGCCCCTTTGCATTTTTACTGAACTTGTTGCAGGTTGCATTAGACTGTACACACAGAAAATGTGGAATCTAAACATATGGATTTTAGTAAGTAAACATGTTATATACGTCCATATCAGCAAATAAAATATACTGCAGTAATATGTTCCCTTTCTGAATCTACTGAGATTTGGTAAAATTTAAAAAGTACCCATATTTTATGTATTTCAGACCCATATAGGAGTATTGGTTTTATGTATGATAAAAAAAGTAATGCTTATACATGTATTAAGTGATAACAAATTATTATACAATTTATAATAAGCCTGCAAAGTTTTTTTATACAGTTCAGTCTGAGCAAATGAAAATGACCCGGATGCACGAAAGTGCAAACCAAGATATTCTAATTATCAAGTCACTTTTATAGTTATAAATATCTTTGTTTGCAAAATAACACTATCAACCAACTTGTTTATAGTAAATATTTCACAAATGTGTCTGCCTGCTTTGTTAGATATCATAACCTTTGTTTTGGTGGGATTTACACTTAAACACCAATCTTTACAATATTCTTCCAGGATGTTTAGTTTTGTTTGAAATCTTTTAGCAGATGTTGATAAAAGGACCAACTCGTCTGCATATAATAAGCAATTAACTGGTTTCTCATTAAGTACAACATGGTATTCACTTTCTTGTAAATACTCTGGCAAGTCATTGATAAATAACTTGAATATATTGGGACTTAAATTGTTCCCTTGTTTTACTCCAAGTTATATATTGGAACTGCTTTAAGCAAAATATATATGAAATTAGAAGAAGCCAACCAAATTGCGTGAAATTACTCTAAATCAGGATCAGAAGCCTGAAGGGGTAAAATTACCATCTGATAAAAAACATATTGTACTCTTTTTTAATTTTATCACGGTCTCAGTGGTCTCATGGTAGCGTGTTTGCCTCAAGTGTGCAAGGTCATGGAATCAAACCCCAACCAGGTTAAACCAAAAACTTTAAAATTGGTACTTGCTGCTTCTCCCCTAAGCACACAGGAGTAAGGAGTAAGAGCATAAACTGGTCAGCTTGGAATCAGAATAATATGTCCAGGTAAGGGAATATGTCTTCCTTTGGACAGTTACTTTGTTATTTTTTACTAGCATGTTAAAAATCTAGCCCAGTGTATCAGTGAAGTACAAAGCAGGGTTTGTATTCATATTACACCATGAAGATGTGGAATGATTGCCAATGAGATAACATTTCACAAAAGACCAAATGATACAGAAAACTAACAATTATAGGTCACATATGGCCTTTATCAATGAATTATTACATTAGATATATGTTTTGTTATAACATGTTATTTTGAATGAATAAGTCATAACAGCAATCTTCTTTCATTCTGAAATTAATCATTATTTCAAAATTAAATGTAACATTTATGATGACATCAGCTTCCACATGGAATGCACATAAAAGAAAACTTGATTAAAATCATGTTTGCATGATCCAAGCACATACACAATTTATTTTGGTAAACAGTTGACAGTTGTAGACGTTGTGTTGCTTTATAAATTTACAAAAAGAAGCATTCCATTCTTAAGTAAATCCCATTCCTAATAGTCAGCTATAAAAGGTCTCAGAATGACAAATGCAACACAAGGAAAACTAACAGTTATATTGATGTGTAACAAAAAACAAATATGAAAAGAGCAACAAACAACGACCACTGAAGAACAGGCCCCTGACTTTAGACAGGCACATAAAGAAAGTTGTGGGGTTAAACTTTAAAGTTATTGATCTAGTTTTTCTTTTGGTTTGGCTCCACTATTTTTGCTTAAAATAAACACTTTCATTCTCAAATTTCACCTCCTTAAAGTTACTTCAAAGTTGTTTTTTGCGAGAGTGGCCATTCATGTTGTTGCAGCACATCTAGTGCAGTTGGCTTTGTTTCTTCTCTTGATGAGCAATAACTTTCAAAAATGTGAGATAAAAAATTGATCTTTTTAAATAACATGCATAAAACTGTTTATGACATACATGAAGACTATATTTATTTGTTTGAATTTTCACTAATTAATATTTTTTATTAAAAGTTTAATCTAGATTCAAACAAGTAAAAAGTTTGGAACAAAATCATCTTTTGACTAAGTGTTACTAGAAATTATTATAAATTAAGGAATGTATCTCCCTCATGCAAAGCTCTGATTCCTTTCACGAATTTGACTATACTTTTTGGACCTTTTGGATTATAGCTCTTCATCTTTTATATAAGCTTTGGATTTCAAATATTTTGGCCACGAACATCACTGAAGAGACATATTTTGTCGAAATGCGCATCTGGTGCAACAAAATTGGTACCGTTGATTTTATTAGACATAGTACAAAATAACTATTTTCTCTGTTGTCTTTTTCAGGTAACTATATTTACATGTACACATGGATATGACGTAAAATGTCCACATTCATCACATTGGAATTTCACTTCCAAATCTTATGAATGTGCTGACCAAAAAATTTATATATGCTTATTTGATGGATTAAAATCAGATGCTTCAAAAGCTGTATTCACAGAAAGATGTGGTCCTGAAGACTTATCAAGAGAAGGTGAAATACAACTTTTTGCTATGATAGAAACTAATAATAAATGTAATTTTTACATCAGTCATCTCCCAACCCTTGTGTAAAATATGTGACAATTTTTCTGTGTCTCTATCATACTATCAATTGGTCATATTTATTTAAATTGGGGCCCTGCATTGAGGATGCCACAGCCCTATTGTTTCCACTTTGTTGGTCTGTCCGTCAAAAAGCTTTGTAAGCGCAAATCTAAAGTATAGTGAGGAGGCCAATGCAATCTTGCACAGTTGTTCATGATATTGAGATATGCTTAGTTATATTTTGGAAAGATTCAGGATTACTTATAATAGGATTTTAAAACAGAAAGGTCAAGTTGTAATTTGTTATTTCAATGGAATTGACAAATTAGAAGAAAAAATGTTTGACTTCCTTTTTGTTAAAAAAATCACTAATTTGGTATTTTAGCATTTTGATAGATGTGCATATTATATTATAAAAATTTCTGTTAATAAGAAATGGAAAATAAGTTTTTTTTTGTTAAAAAAAAAGAAAATTTTGAGAAATGTCTTCTTTTAATAGAATTTTAACAAAAAATAATATACAGGTGTAAATAGAATCTTATGAAAAACTGACATATATATAAGTATATTAATTTAGTTCTAAGTGATTGACAAATTACAAACATGACAAAATATGGTAAAATAAGATTAATACATTTTTTATCAACCATCAGCATTGATCAATGATTGGAAAAGCCATGCGCAATTGGCACATGGTCAAAAAATGGTGAAACATGCTAAAATAATGATTGGCTCATAAGTGCCGTATAAATTTATAAAATCTGCAAACCTGAACTAGCCTGTAAATGGATGATGTTCTGAAATTGTAACGTTGACATCTTTCAGATCCATGTATTTTCCCTTTGCATAAAAATAGCATCTAAATATAACTCATAGTTCATTGATGTGGACTTTGTTGTAAGTCTTGTTTGTGTTCTTAAATCTGAGTTAAGGGTAAGCCCCATTTTTTATACGACCACATTTTTTTTGTCGTATTATATAACTATCATGTCGTCATCAGCTTCATTGTCGTCGTAGCATTGTCATCGGAATAATTTTGGTTTCCAGACAATAACTTTAGTTAAAGTGTATGGATCTCTATGAAATTCAACCAGAAAGTTCAATACCACAAAAGGAAGATTGTGATTGTTTTGGGGGTGATGGTCTTAATAACGGTTAAGGAACTAGGGGGTCAAAAAGGGGTCCAAAACAAGCCTTTTTCTAGTTTGAGGACAATAACTTAAAAGGGTATTTCGCTTGAGCTGAAATTGTACCACAATGTTCAATATCACTAATATAATTAATGTTGGGCTTCGTTTTGGGGATTATTGGCCAACATGTTTAGGAATAAGGGACAGTTACAAGGATTTAAAACCAGCAAATTTCTAGTTTTCAGGCAATAACTTGTATTTAATGTATTGATATCTTTGTCAAAGGTACCAGGCTTATAATTTGATATACCAGGTGTGTGTTTTGTCTACAAAAGACTGATCAGTGTACTTTTGCAAACAGTTAATTTATAAAAATCACCATATAATTGATATTTTTGTAAACACCAAAGTGCTGACTACTAGGCTGGTGATACTTTCAGGGACAAAACATTCACCAACAGTGGCATGTACCAAGGGTTGTAAATAGTTATCAAAGGTACCAGGCTTATAATTTGATACGCCAGCTGTGCGTTTCGTCAACATTTAAGACTCATCAGTGATGCTCAGATTTGAGTCATTTGGTCTCTTTTGAAAACTTGTCTCATTGGCCATTCTACCACATCTTTTTCATAGCATAATTTTATGCATGTTACTTCCAAATTGAATTGATGCTCTCAAGTCTGAATTTCCTTTTTGGTTCACATGGTCCATAATTTATACTTTTGTCATCAGTTTGCAACCATAGTCATTGGTCCATTTGGTAGAAAAGAAAAATCTGAAACCAAAATTATTTTTGTAAAAGACTGATAAATATCAAACTGTTGCTAAATCATACATGTACTGTATTAATAATCATGCTACATTTTGTACTTTTGTAGAATAAGACATGTAAGGGTTTTCCACTTTGAATTTATACATGTTATAGGATTATTATCTTTTTTACTAAAAATAGGTAACCAGACAAAACATTCAATACAAAAATCTGGAAAATCATGATTATTTTGCCTGAAATCTTTTTCTTAATAATATAAACATTCTTGGTCCTCTTTTGTATTGAAAGTTGACCACCCTATTTTATGTATCTTAACTTACAAACGTTACTGCAATCATTACAAAATATATAGAATGGACAGAAAGTTCAAGAAAATATTCAGATTGTTACCAAATATTGGACACATAAAACAATTTCTGTACAATAATTTCAGAAGGCCTACAACAATAAATCATTTTAAGATTTTGAAATGATGTAAGAGGCTACAAAACACAAATCCAGTTCCAATTTGATAACACTTTTGTGTTTTGAAAGTTATATCACTTGGTACATGTGGTATTTAAATTGGAAACTTTTTAACAATAATTTGAATGAAAGTTTATATCACAATAATGTTATTCAACCAATAAAAAATATCCTGATCTGATACCAAATCACCTATTGTTATTTTCTACAAATTCCTGATGCAAGCATTTGGCATTCCTTACACTGTCATCCACTTTGTTTTTTAAGGTTTCAGATATATATTCTCACCAAATTTGCATCAAGTGCCATGTACTGCAATTAGATACCAGCCATTCACTTTTACAACTGATGGAAATAGTCAATGTGTGTTAAGTAAGTCCTTATGCAAAGGCAGTGGACAGATTTTAGCTAATAATGGAAGTTTATATACAGACACCAGTTGTAGATGTGATTACAGACATAATTATGATTATGTTATACCACCAAAGGACCCTTGCTCATGTAAACCAGCAGAAGAAGATTGTAGTTGTTACATTAGAAAATGTGATGGTGATAAAGTAATGATAGCAGGTAAATATAAGTGATATGTATGGATACACATGATACATACAGAAATTGCATTGCTAATTAATTTCAATATGTTATTAGCATTTTCTCTTATATATAAATTTGGAGAAGGAAATATATCACTGTACTTTCATTCTGTCTTTTATTTTGAAATGTCAATGATGGAAGAGTAATTGGGCCACTTTTTTTTTATTACTTGGTTTACGGGATTCTTCTTAAAAAAGGAAGGGTAGGAGGTCGAAAAAAATCTAAAAATAAAAATTGGAATTAATACTGTTCTTTTTTTACCAAAAATGAAGAGAAACAAACAATGACATTACTCTATATAATAGAATTATACTAACCATGTATGTAGATCGTTTCATAATTTGATATTAATTCTTGCTGTTTTAATTCAAATTAAATGTGTTACAAGGAGTCCAATGTCAATGTAGATTGATGAAAGCAGATATATGCAATCATGTCCCTGATGACAGGGAAGTGTCTTTTCCAATTGCATTTCTCTTTGTTCTGTGTATTTATTTATCAAATTTAGATCAGGGAGTGACAAAATTCCTCATAACACAATACAATCTTATTGAGGAAATACCATATGCGCTCTGCATGTCATATGCCTTCATATGTGGTACATGAAAACATGTCCTTTTTAGGCTTTTTATGCTATTTTACACTGCTAAGTATTAGCTTATATCTTGAAGTGTCATGTGATTGTCCCTTTTTATAAATGTCGAAGTGATTTTAATTGTCGGGCATTCTATGACAGTAATACATGTTCTGATTTTGTGTTGGGATCTTGTTCACCATATCCCATCTTTGTTCCATTAAATCTTTATGGGTACCGTGGGAAGGTAATTAGGTATTTGTATAATAAGGCCAATTAATCAGACACCCATCCCTGGCAGCAAGTTAAAAGATCCTTCCCTTTAGTGACGTCTGGCAAGGCTATTTAAAAACAAATCTGGGATGCCAGGAAGCCTTGCGAGACGTCATAATTATTTGGACTAGTACCTCATATGTGTAATGGAACTAAAACAGCCCCTTTCGACGGGTTTCAGACTTTCTGATCAACACTTGAACCAAAGTTAACCCGCCGTCAACCTCACTGACTGTCTGAAACAGGGGTTCAAATTAGCCATGTTAGCGGTGGTCCGACTTTTTAAACCAAAATTCCCAAACGATCTCAAAAATAATTTTCATTTGTATTATTCATGACTGCGATGTTCATTTTGTTCAACCGCTAGATTTACACCGAAAATCTCCAACAATTAATGTGTAAATCTAAGTAAGTATTGTAAAATCGTATCTGGTCCTCCATTTTCAACTGATTCCTTTTCACCGCATTAGATCATAATGAAACGTTGACTGAGCAGGGAACCGCCTTTCAACTGGTTCCTTTTCACCACATAAGATCATGATGAAACGTTGACTGAACAGGGAACCGAACGGGATTTTCGAATCCACTCCGAGGGTATTCCGACTGGAAGAAGAAAGATCGATCTTTTTTTTATCATGTTTTTATTTTTATTTGTACTTCTTCAAACAGAAAAGGGTCGGCGGAATTAAAAAAAATCTTCAAAATCGTGAAAAAACAGGGTCGGCGGATCCGTAAACCAACAAATAAAAAAAAAAAGTGGCCTTGAAATCTTTCGTCTGTGCATCTGACTATAACTGAAGTTAAACTTGATTAAACAAACCTATAACAGAAATGAATAAAAGGAAATGTAAGGTATGCAATAGTGAGCATATTAACGTTGAGACAGCAATCCAAATTATCAAATAAAACCACCACAAACAAATTATGTTCCTGACTTTAGACATGGCGATGCACATTAGTATGTTGGAGGATTAAACTATTTTTAGTTCTAAAATATATCTACCTACCTACCTATTGCCATTACTTTAATTGTGTCAGTCATTGGTCTTCTGGCATAAAACATTTAAAAAAAGACTTCTCTTATTCAACTGGCATGACTGGACCAAATTTCTGCAAAACTTGGACTGCATGATCCTTACGGTATCTTGTACAATAGGTTAAATTAAAAAAAAAATTGGTCGTATATTGGTATCACGTTGGCGTCATCATCTGCGTCGTCGTCGTCGTCGTCCGAATACTTTTAGTTTTCGCACTCTAACTTTCGTAAAATGTAATAGAAATCTATGAAATTTTAACACATGGTTTATGACCACAAAAGGAAGGTTGGGATTGATTTTGTGAGTTTTGGTCCCAACATTTTAGGAATTAGGGGCCAAAAAGGGTCCAAATAAGTATTTTCTTGGTTTTCGCACTATAACTTAAGTTTAAGTAAATAGAAATCTATGAAATTTTGACACAAGGTTTATGACCACAAAAGGAAGGTTGGAATTGATTTTGGCAGTTTTGGTTACAACAGTTTAGGAATTAGGGGCCAAAAAAGGGCCCAAAATAAGCATTATTCTTGGTTTTCGCACAACAACTTTAGTATAAGTAAATAGAAATCAATGAAATTTAAACTCAAGGTTTATGACCACAAAAGGAAGGTTGGGATTGATTTTGGGAGTTGAGATCCCAACAGTTTAGGAATTAGGGGCCAAAAAGGGCCGGGCCTAAATTTGCATTATTCTTGGTTTTCGCACCATAACTTTAGTATAAGTAAATAGAAATATATGAAATTTAAACACAAGGTTTATGACCATAAAAGGAAGGTTGGGTTTGCTTTTGGAAGTTTTGGTCCCAACAGTTTAGGAATAAGGTGCCCAAAGGGTCCAAAATTGAACTTTGTTTGATTTCATCAAAAATTGAATAATTGGGGTTCTTTGATATGCCGAATCTAACTGTGTATGTAGATTTTTAATTTTTGGTCCCGTTTTCAAATTGGTCTACATTAAGGTCCAAAGGATCCAAAATTAAACTTAGTTTGATTTTAACAAAAATTGAATCCTTGGGGTTCTTTGATATGCTCAATCTACTAATGTACTTAGATTTTTGATTATTGGCCCAGTTTTCAAGTTGGTCCAAATCGGGGTCCAAAATTAAACTTTGTTTAATTTCATCAAAAATTGAATAATTGGGGTTCTTAGATATGCCAAATCTAACTGTGTATGTAGATTCTTAATTTTTGGTCCCGTTTTCAAATTGGTCTACATTAAAGTCCAAAGAGTCCATATTAAACTAAGTTTGATTTTAACAAAAAATGAGTTCTTGGGTTTTTTTGATATGCTGAATCTAAACATGTACTTAGATTTTTGATTATGGGCCCAGTTTTCAAGTTGGTTCAAATCAGGATCCAAAATTATTATATAAAGTATTGTGCAATAGCAAGAAATTTTCAATTTCACAGTATTCAGCAATAGCAAGAAATCTTCAATTACACAGTATTGTGCAATAGCAAGAAATGTTCAATTGCACAGTATTGCGCAATAGCAAGAAATCTTCAATTGCACAGTATTGTGCAATAGCAAATATTTTCAATTGCACAGTATTGCGCAATAGCAAGAAATATCTAATTGCACAATATTGTGCAATAGCAAGAAATTTTCAATTGGAGTTATCTTGCTTTGTCCAGAATAGTAGTTGAATCAACTTAAATCATTGTTTTATACAATATACAATGTATATTCACTTTTACTACCAACTGATAAATTTAAACAATCTTTACCATTCAGTGAAAACAAGCACTTTATTTTACATTTTAATATTTTATGATGTATTTAAATGAGTAGTTATTGTTGCAAACTCCATTAGAAATTTGAATTGAGATCAGTTTTGGAAAAAGGGAAAGGGGGATGTGAAAAAATAATGGGGGGGGGGGGTAAATTTTTCTCATCATTTCAGATTTTATAAATAAAAAGAAACTTTCTTCATACATTTCTTTGGGAGGATTAATATTCAACAGCATAGTGAATTGCTCAAAGGCAAAAAAAATATTTTAAGTTCATTAGACCACATTCATTCTGTGTCAGAAACCTATGCTGTGTCAACTACATGTATTTAATCACAATCCAAATTTAGAGCTGAATCAAGCTTGAATATTTTATCCATACTTGCCCCAACCGTTCAGGGTTCAACCTCTGCGGTCGTATAAAGCTATGCCCTGCGGAGCATCTGGTTTTCAACAGTTATGGCTGCAATCGTGTTTTTGTATCCCTTACAAACAAAGTTTTGGGAATCAAAATGTCTGTCTGTACTTCTGTTCTACTTTATGTTTGGTGTGTAACACTTTTACCCTAAGACTTAGATTAACCAAACTAGATATACAGTTGTATCATGGATTTGGGATTTGTCATATACCAAATGCATGTCACTCTGACACTGATCTTTGACCTTTTATCTCTTTAATAGTAAATCTATGGACACTACATGTCCTACTGTCAACTAGGATAACCAAACTTATAACCTTTTATAGCCAACTGTATGGTATGGATTTTTCTCATTGTTGAAAGCCTTATGGTTGACTATAACTGCTTTCATCCACTTAATTTGAAGTATGGTAAACAGTTGTGTCATTGGCAATCATATCTCATCTCCCTATTTCAAAGTAAAACATTGTCTAATTTGTGTCTTGCACATAACTCTTGTACCATAGAAATAAGGTTGACCAAACTTAGTATGCTGCTATGTCATGGGATGGGGAAGTCATATGTCAAAGCTTTGTCACTCTAGCCTTGAGTTTGACCTTTGACCCCAGCAACTGAAATTCAAGTACGGGTTATAAGTCCAGATATCCTGTTTTATAGATTATATATATATATATATATATAGAGAGAGAGAGAGAGAGAGAGAGAGAGAGAGAGAGAGAGAGAGAGGAAGTTTTTGTTGTTGCTAATATTTGCCCATACTATTTCAGATTACAGATGTATGAAGAGAGTTGACACTATTTTACCTGAAGATATAAAATGTCCAATCATCAGGTATAAGACAAATACATTTTAAATAAAAACATGCATATAACTTGAAACATTTAAAATACTTAAAAAATGATAAATTATTAACTCAGGGATTTTGTCATGTTTGTTACCACAATTTTTGTAAAGCCTTCATGAAATTTTTCATATATTTAGAATGGAAGTTTGGTTATTTCTGATTAAATATTATAACAAATAGAATATTCCTTCCTAATGTGTATGCTTTTTGTATTAACAAAGCGTTAACAGATCCAATCAATACAAATGAATTTTTCCTTTATAAAAAAAGTTCTTAAAGGTTATTATTACATTGCAGCAAGATCCTTGAGAATTGTTCTGTTGGTACTAAAATTGATTTTATTTTTAATAGTTTATTAGTACCTAAACATGCTAAACATGCATTGCTATCCAGGTATAACTTACAAAGTATATTGATATATGGTGTTGATATTTACATTTTGGAATTGCACAAGGCCTAAATCATTTAAAATTAAATTGACTGCAAAGAGAGCACTTCTTTTAAATTTAGTACTTTCAATTTGTGTATTTTTATTCTTTTTGTGATTTTTTTTAAGGCTAACTAAGGTACTGATTACCATGCCTACAAGTGTTGCAATATATAAATCAAAAGATAATTATTAAGAGTCTTTAAAATTGAACAAACTAAATTGGCTACACACATGCATGCAGTCTTTGGAAAGATTCTTATTATGGTATGGTTTGTTATGTTACTGTTATGTGATTGTGTATTTTTTAGAAAGGCATCTGTCAATGTTTTTTGAATGTGTAGAAGAAACAAAACTTAATAATATTTGCCATTTCAGAATGATACCACCAGAAGAAGCAGATACAGTTGATAAGATACAGTTGCAGTCAGTAGTTACAGGTTCATGTAAGAAAGCAAGAAAAAATATGATTTTTTAGCTCGCCAAGGGGTTATTGATTGCTTTTTCTATTGTGTCTGTGGTCCATTGTCAACTAGTTGTAACAAATGTTTTGCAAAAATTGTATAAAAAACCACATGGTTTATTGATTTTAATTTAGGTCACAATCATCTTTTGCTTGTTGTCTCAGAATGCGAGACATAAAGGTGTAACACCACTAATTCAGTCCTTGTCAAAAAGCACACCAGAAAGTACCAGTAGTACATATTTAACACAAAAAAGTTTCTATGCATGGGTGTAACTTTCAAATATGTTGAATATTTAGGTGATTTTGTAAAGCTGAATGACTGGAAATCCTAGAACACTTTTAGACATAACTTTGAATAATAAAAAAATGCATTGAGTTTTAACAAAGGAGGATACATTTTGTCTGTTTGTCAGATCTGAAGTACCTATTTTGGTACATCAGAAGTTCAGAGAAACAGCTCTTTCTTATTTAACATTAAAGTTATGCTGATTTTTTTCAAAACAAGACACCATAAAGTGATGCTTTTACATGCAATAATTGTCACTTTATTTGAACTTAAACCAAAGGAGCTTGAAATTTTGGAATTTTACATAGAAAGCAATGGGGCTATGAAGTAGTGGGGTACTTTCTAAAGAAATTGCAATCCAGTGGATGGAGTAAAAACTTTATATTCAGTTTTATATTTCAAAGGGAAGAAGACCTGGAGGCTTCATGCCTTGTATACTTATGTCTTATGTTAAGTTCCATCTCATATGTCTGTTGTCCTTTACCTCATTTTTGTCCATTGTTCAACATGTTGAGGAGGACATAGCAATGTCGGACATCTGTTTAACTGTCCTTTTAGAACTCCTGTGCATAATTCTTGACAGATTTTTATTAAGCTTATATCATAGGTTTGCATTGTCTTGAACACATTAAAAAACAGTGCTAATCAATAATTTTTATCCCCACCCCATCCCCTGTAGCGAAGGTGGCATTTAGTTTTACCCTTGTCTGTCTGTATATTCAACAATTTAAAGATGCCATTTGAAATCAATTGTTTTGTTTCTTGGTGTTTGATACCACTTTTAGCACTATTGTGCTATCTCTTGATGGTCGATTTTTATTGGTGGAGGAAATGGAAGAAACAATCGACCTTTGATAGGAAAACTGACAATACTTGTCAAATAAGATTGGACTAGAGTGCACAAACAGGAGCTTTGTTCAAACTCACATGCTCAGTACTAGTTAGTGTTCCCTTGAACTATTATTACCATCTATTTCCAAAAGGGTTATGCCCTATGATGAGGGTTTTGTTTTACACAATTTCTGTTATTTTGAGATGAATAAGTAGCAAATTATTAAATTGAACCATTATGGGTTAATGTGCGACCTTCAACACGGAGCCATGGCTCACATTGAACAGCAAGCTATAAAGGGCCCCAAATACTACTCGTGTAAAACCATTCAAACTGGAAAACCCACGGTTTAATCTATATAAAAGCGAGAAACAAAAAACACATATGAACTACATAAACAGATGACAACCACTGTACATCAGATTCCTGACTTAAGACAGGTGCAAACATTTGCAGCGGGATTAAACGTTTTAATGGTACCAAACCTTCTCCCTTTTTAGGAAACAATAGTCACAACATCACGACATAGAAAGACGTACTATAAAATATCATTTGGAAGGCTTAACTCAATCAAAAAACTCACATTAACACACAATGAATGAATAAATTTGATCTGTGATACCTGAATGCAAATACAAAGTTAATAAAAATTACAAGTGATAAATAATTAAGGTAAAAGGTAAATAAACATATTAAACAAGGTTAAAGTATGATACCGTTGTGAAATGTTAAACAATTTTTAGAAAAAGCATCACTTTTAAAAAAACTGTGTCATATTATACATAGGTAAATGAAAATAATATATATATTCAAGTCTAAATTAAAAACAATGTTCAAACCTATGATTGCATTGGATAGCAACACATTTTTTTATGTGTGCATGTAAAACAAATTTCGTTGTGGAGGGGTCTAAATACAGACCAAACAACATTTTCCAAAAGACCACATGCACACGTAAACAATTGCAGTTTTTATCTAACGCAATCATAGTTTTGAATGTTGTTTTCAATTAAGACTTGTTTATATTTTTTCGTTTTGGCTTGTATTATATTTCCCCCCTGGTTTAAATAATTCAGTCATCCTATCTTGACTCTTTAAAATTCAAGAGTCTATCCTATATTGAGGTAAATGTTATGGCCTTCCAAATACTGTTTTGATCCCTAACATCACTGAAGAGACATTAATGAGGGTAGTAATGGGGGTGACGAATAATGGTAAAAATTCTTGCGAAATGACGTTAATGGTAATTTTTGGTACATGACGATAAAATGTACACTTTCTTTTAGACGTTGAAAAAATCGACTGATTTTGAAGAATCACGTTAATTTTTCTCCAAAATTGACGATAATGATAGTTATTTGGGACCTCTGACAAATCACGATAAGTATATTTTGAAGGTAAAATTTCAATCAATTTGACGCTAACGGTAGCCGAAAATGACCATTCGATGCCTGACGGTAAAGGGCATTACTACCCTCATTATTTGTAGAAAGCTAATGCAAATACAAAATGATGCAAAAAATATTCTAAAATGTTACTATCAAGACAATGGGCCAAATTTGATGTCTGTTTTCTTAACAACTTGTTCATGATTTGAAGTCTTTTTTATGGTCGACGTTTATACATCAAGTGAAACATTGTGCTCATTTTGTAACTGGAGGTACACAACAATTAAAACATTTTGTTCCTGTTGTTACTGGAAAATACAACTAGCATTGACTAATAAAATATTTTACTCATGAAAGGACTTTGCACCAATCATTATTTTATTTTATTAGGTACCTGGTCGATACAAGCTTCAGTTATCTTAATAGTAGTAATCATCATATATTCAGGTAAATACAGATCATTTTAGATATAAATAAGATAATACTTATCATTATACTTCAAATTTCTTATATTCATTGGAAACGTGGCATTTGTTTATTTCCCCCTTACCTTTCAAACCACCAATCCATAGCAACATGTGATAAAACTAGCAACAGGTGTTAATACCTTAAGGTTCATCATAACAACGCAGAGAGAAACTGTCACACCCGGAGGAGTCCTTCAGCTGGCCCCTAAATAAATATGTACATACTAGTTCAGTTATAATGGATGTTATACTAAACTCCGATTTATACGTAAGAAACTAAAATTAAAAATCATACAAGACTATTTACAAAGGCCAGAGGCTCCTAACTTGGAACAGGCACAAAAATGTTGCAGGGTTAAACATGTTTTTGGATCACCTGTTTTAATACGACCGCAAAAATTGAAAAAAAATTTGGTCGTATATTGGTATCACGTTGGCGTCGTCCGAAGACATTTGGTTTTCGCACTCTAACTTTAGTAAGAGTAAAAAGAAATCTATGAAATTTAAACACAAGGTTTATGACCATAAAAGGAAGGTTGGGATTGATTTTGGGTGTTTTGGTTTCAACAGTTTAGGAATAAGGGCCCAAAATAACTTTAGTAAAAGTGAACAGAAATCTATGAAATTTTAACATAAGGTCTATAACTACAAAAGGAAGTTTGGGATTGATTTTGGAGGTTTTAGTTCCTACTGTTTAGCAATTAGGGGCCAAAACAGGTCCCAAAAAGCATTTTTCTTGGTTTTTGCACAATCACTTTAGTATAAGTTAATAGAAATCTAAAAAAATTTAACACAAGGTTAATGACCACAAAAGGAAGGTTTGGATTGATTTTGGGAGTTTTGGTCCCAACGAATTAGGGGCCAAAAGGGTCCAAAATTAAACTTTGTTTGATTTCATCGAAAAATGAATTATTGGGGTTCTTTGATATGCCAAATCTAACCGTGTATTCAGATTCCTAATTTTTGGTCCCGTTTTCAAATTGGTCTACATTAAGGTCCAAAGGGTCCAAAATTAAACTTAGCTTGATTTTTAACAAAAATTGAACTCTTGGGGTTCTTTGATATGCTGAATCTAAACATGTACTTAGATTTTTGATTTTGGACCCAGTTTTCAAGTTGGTCCAAATCGGGGTCAAAATTATTATATTAAGTATTTTGCAATAGCAAGAAATTTTCAGTTACACAGTATTCCGCAATAGCAAGAAATCTTCAATTGCAGAGTATTGTTCAATAACAAGAAATTTTCAATTGCACAGTATTGTGCAATAGCAAGAAATCTTCATTTGCACAGTATTGTGCAATAGCAAGAAATATCTAATTGCACAATATTGGGTAATAGCAAGAAATTTTCAAATGCACAGTTTTTATGAAAAATTCTCTGAAAATTGGAGTTATCTTTCTTTGTCCAGAACACAGATTTGTCTTTGAATCAACTTAAATCATTGTTTTATACAATATACAATGTATATTCACTTTTACTACCAACTAACAAATTAAAACAATCTTTACCATTCAGTGATTACAAGCATTTTTTTTACATTTCTTAATATTTTATGATGTATTTAAATGAGTAGTTATTGTTGCAAACTCCATTAGAAATTTGAATTGAGATCAGTTTTGGAATAAGGGAAAGGGGGATGTGAAAAAATAATTGGGGGGGAGGGGGGGAGGGGGTCAATTTTTCTCCTTTCAGATTTCATAAATAAAAAGAAAATTTCTTCAAACATTTTTTAGAGAGGATTAATATTCAACAGCATAGTGAATTGCTCAAAGGCAAAAACAAATTTTAAGTTTATAAGACTACATTCATTCTGTGTCAGAAACCTATGCTGTGTCAACTGTTTAATCACAATCCAAATTTAGAGCTGAATCCAGCTTGAATGTTGTGTCCATACTTGCCCCAATGGTTCAGGGTTCAAACTCTGCGGTCGTATAAAGCTACGCCCTGCGGAGCATCTGGTTGGTTATTATCTTGAATTTCATTATAGATAGAAATAAACTGTAAACAGCAATAATGTTAAGCAAAGTAAGATCTACCAAAATGGTCAATTGACCCCATAAGGAGTAATTGCTCTTTAAAGTCAAATTTAACAATTTTTTCGTAAATTTTTGTAATCTTTTACTCAAGTCTTTTCCTGAAAAAACTGAGACAAATTGAAATAACTTGGCCACAATCACCATGAGGGTATTGAGTTTAAAAATGTTGATGGCCCTGTCTGCCAACCAACATGGCAAACTTGGCTAAAAATAGAACATAGTGAAAAAATGCATTATTTAGATACAGATGATATAATTCAATTATACCTTGTACATGTAATATGGAGAGAGCTTTTATAGGCTGTGCCTTTTGCTCAATCGTTTTCGTTTCTTATTGAATAAACTATGTTTAAAATCAAATCAAAAATCAGTTTTTGACTTAATATATCTTTAACTAAAGCAAAAATATACATAACGGTTGCATTATTTCATGCATCAATTGCAAAAAAAATATCAGGTGAGCGACACAGGCTCCTTGGAGCCTATTGCTTTCGTGAAAACCAAGTGCGTTGTTACATTCATCAGTACAACATGTACAAGGAAATCATTCATAAATATAAATCAACATGCAGATCTTATTTATTCAGGTATTTCACATCCAATCTTTTATCATTGTTTATGGTAATATTCTTTAAAAATCACAACAATATCAGCATTTACCTCAAAGGCTTACCAAACCTTTCAACAGACTTATTTAGAAAGGACACAGTTACGATACTGTTGTCAGGTCATTAAAGATGGCATATATTGGTATTGATATTGATTCACTTACAGGGTCTTTGCATCAGAAATAAACATATTTATATTAAAACCAGTTGTTGGCATGATACTGGATATGTTCTTCTCATATATTATGAAGGTATTATACTAAACCCCTTACAGAAGAGAGTGTGCTCTATTTTATATGATGAATGGTATCCTTCTTATAGGACTGACTAGATATCTAAATCTTCCAAGGTTTATCAGTACTACCTTTTTGGATACACAAAATATAGTGCATTGATAAAAAAAAATTACTCATCCTATTCATGAGAAATTATAAATGTATGCTCGGATATTCAAGGCACAAGTTAGAATGCTATAACTTTTGCAAGCTGGAGGAATATAATACATGTAATATCTGTTCTAAAAATATAAAGTCATCTTTAAAAATGAAGTTATATTCCTTTATCTAGACTTGCTGTTAAATCAACTACAACCAATGCAATATTTAATTTTACTCCCACTGATAAATTGAAGCAATTTTTTCCTTCAGTGGTTCCAAGCATTTTGATTTTAATATGATATTGATATCTTAATTATTTCTTTTTTTACAGCTCTCATTGGATTTCTCTTCTTTAGTGGTGAGTGTCAATAAGCTTATCAATAATGAATTACTGAACAATTATTTAACCACTTTGGTGTGTTTTCATTAGCTGTATAAAGAAAATATTACTGAAAAGGAACTCAGAAGTTTGTCCTTTTCTACCGGTAGTGATAACATCAACCCATTTATACTAGGGTATGGGTTCAATTCTGTCTATAGCCATTTTCATATTGAGAACTTCGCTCACAACATGCATGGTCTATTTCAGGTTTTGATTTGTATTTAATGCTATGACAAACATAATGCACTTAGACAATAAATATAGGCCTATTTCAGATGCATTGTGTTTGCATATAGGTTATAACACAGGGGCGGATCCAGCCATTTTAAAAAGGGAGGGGGTTTCCACCCCAGGACAAAAGGGGGATCCAACTTTATATCCCATTCAAACGCATTGATCGTCCAAAAAAAGGGGGTTCCAACCCCGGAACACCCTCCCCCCTGGATCCGCCAATGTAACAGTAAGATCCCGTTAAAGAGAGAGTAGACTTCTACAAGTCTCCCTTGAGAGAGCACATCATTATTAAGTGCTGAGTAACAAGTATCTTTTAACAAAACAAAATTATAAACGGTATTACACTCACCAATATGCAATTCTAAGAAATTATCAGATGAGTGTGAGAAATATTTGCAAATATGTTTCCCTCTAGTATATATGAAGTTGATATAGTTATTTCTTATGGTTCAATTATTCATTATACAGGGTTAAATTCATTTGCCTAAGGGCCAAGTGAGCTTTTCTCATCACTTTGCATCTGTTGTCAGCCTCCGTCGTCGTCCGTCATCGTCGTCCGTCGTTGTTAACTTTTACAAAAATCTTCTCAGCCAAATTTAACCATACTTGGCCACAATCATCATTTGGGCATCTAGTTTTAAAAATGTAGCCGGTGTCATATGGTATTTTGAACCGCATGGTAAATTGTCCCCGGGTCAAAATACCCCCGGGTCAAAATACCGCTATGGTCAAAATAGCGCTATGGTAAATTGACCCCCCCCCCCATGGTAAATTGACCCCCCCCCCATGTATGGAAAATTGAACCCCCATGGTAAATTGAACCCCCCTGTTTTTTTTCATCTTAGATGATTATTAGAACATTAAACATTATTCTAAAGCTAATCATAGATGAAAAAATCATTCATACAAGAAGGGGAGGTTCATTTTCAAGATTGATTAAAAGAAATATTTTGCTTGGTGTAAGTGCTCTTAAGTCTTTACCAACAAAATGTCATTCAAAATACTAATTGACACATTATAACTAGACCATATGTAGCTTGAATGCTTTAATTATTTGTAATTATAACATATCAAATTGAGAAAGGAAATGGGGGAATGTGTCAAAGCGACAACAACCCGACCATAGAGCAGACAAAAGCCGAAGGCCACCAATGGGTCTTCAATATAGCGAGAATTCCCGCATCCGTAGGTGTCCTTCAGCTGGCCCCTAAAATATGTGTACTAGTACAGTGATAATGGACGTCACACTAAACTCAGAATTATACACAAGAAACTAAAATTGAAAATCATACAAGACGAACAAAGGCCAGAGGCTCCTGACTTGGGACAGGCGCAAAATTGTGGCGGGATTAAACATGTTTATTTGATCTCAACCCCCCCCCCCCCCCTAATACCTCTAGCCAATGTAGAAAAGTAAACGCATAACAATACGCACATTAAAATTCAGTTCAAGAGAAGTCCGAGTCCGATGTCAAAAGATGTAACAAAAGAAAATAAATAAAATGACAATAATACATAAATAACAACAGACTACTAGCAGTTAACTGACATGCAAGCTCCAGACCTCAATTAAACTGATTGAAAGATTATGTCTTCATCATATGAATATCAGGCACAATCCGTTCCGTTAGGGGTTTAGTATCATACTATCATAAGATATATGAGAAGAACATAACCCGTGTCATGCCAATAACTTTTTTTTTAAATAAATGTGTTTAGTTCCGATGCAAAGACCCTATAAGTGAATCAATATTAAAGCCAAAATATGCAATCTTTAATGACCTGACAACAGTATCGTAACTATATCCCTTCTTAATAAGTCTGTTTAAAGCTTTTGAGATGAATACTGACATTTTTGTGCTTTGTAAAGAATATTACTATAAAAGATTGGATGTGAAATACCTGAACGTATAAGATGTCTGCATGTTGAGTTGTATTTACGAATTATTTCCTTATACCGGTGATAAAATTTAGTAAATGTTTTGACCAGTTTGTGATATCGAAAACCCTGGTGTAATAATTTTTCAGTAATACATAAATTTCTCTCGCTAAAATCTAAAACGTTGTCACATACACGAGCGAATCGTATAAAGGGTAGTTTTAATTTTCCATGGTAAAAAAGGGGGAGGGGGTCAAAATACCATGGCAAAGTAATATTTTCAAAATAACTTTTCCAGAAAGTTTAATACATACAAACTACTTATTGGTGTATTCTAACTCAAAAGAGTTAAAATTGCCAGAATTTTTAAGTTAAAGGTCTAGAGTAGGGGGTTCAATATACCACAGGGGGGTCAAAATACCATGGCAAAGTAAAATTTCGAAATAACTTTTCCAGCAAGTTTAATACATACAAACTACTTGTTGGTGTATTCTTACTACATAAAAGAGTTAGAACTGCCAGAATTTTCAAATTAAAGGTCTAGAGTAGGGGGTTCAATATACCTCAGGGGGGTCAAAATACCATGGCAAAGTAAAATTTTCAAAATATCTTTTCCAGCAAGTTTAATACATACAAACTACTTGTTGGTGTATTCTAACTACATAAAAGAGTTCAAATTGCCAGAATTTGTTTAATTAAAGGTCTAGAATAAGGGGTTTAATATACCGCAGGGGGTCAAAATACCATGGCAAAGTAAAATTTTCAAAATATCATTTCCAGCAAGTTTAATAAACACAAACTACTTATTGGTTTATTCTAACTACACAAAAGAGTTAGAATTGTCAGATTTTTTTTTAAATTAAAGGTCTAGAGCAGGGGATTCAATATACCGCAGGGGGGTCAAAATACCATGGAAAAGTAAAATTTTTAAAATATCTTTTCCAGCAAGTTTAATACATACAAAATACTTATTGGTGTATTCTAACTACATACAAGAGTTAAAATTGCCAGAATTTTTTTAATTAAAGGTCAAGAGTAGGGGGTTCAATATACCATGGCAAAATTCTAGCTATTCTAGCTCCTAAACATAGTAATAGTACTCCAATAAGTAGTTTGTATGTATTAAACATAATGGAAAAGATGTTTTGAAAATTTTACTGTGCCATGGTATTTTGACCCCCCTGCGGTATATTGAACCCCTTACTATAGACCTTGAATTTCAAAATTCTAGCTATTCTAACTCCTTTACATAGTTATAATACTCTAATAAGTTTGTATGTATTTAACATGATGGAAAAGATATTTTGAAAATTCTACTTTGCCATGGTATTTTGCCCCCCTGTGGTATATTGAACCCCTTACTATATAGACCTTGAATTTCAAAAATTCAAGCTATTTTAACTCCTTTACATAGTAATAATACTATAATAAGTTGTTTGTATGTATTTAACATGATGGAAAAGATATTTTGAAAAATTATTTGCCATGGTATTTTGACCCCCCCCCCCCTTTGCGGTATATTGAACCCCCTATTATTGACCTTGAACTTCCAAATTCCAAGCTATTCTAACTCTGTAACATAGTAATAGTACTCCACTGAGTAGTTTGTATGTATTTCACATGATGGAAAAGATATTTAGAAATTTTATTTGCCATGGTATTTTGACCCCCGGCGGTATATTGAACCCCCTACTATAGACCTTGAATTTCAAAAATTCAAGCCATTCTAACCCCTTTATATAGTAATAATACTATAATAAGTTGTTTGTATGTATTTATCATGATTGAAAATTTTTCGACCCCCCTGCGGTATATTGAACCCCTTACTATATAGACCTTGAATTTCAAAAATTCAAGCTGTTTCACTCCGTTACATAGTAATATACTGTAATAAGTTGTTTGTATGTATTAAACATGATGGAAAAGATATTTTGAAAATTTTACTTTGCCATGGTATTTTGACCCCCCTGCGGTATATTGAACCCCTACTAAAAACTTTAAATTAAAAAAAATGATAGCCAACTAATTGAAAATAAGATTATCTGCAATACTAAGATAAGATAAAGATAAATACTATTTATCTAAAACAGAGGGGTTCAATATACCGCAGGGGGGTTCAAAATACCAAATGTGAAAAATGACCCCGGAGTCAAAATACCATGCGGTATAATGACCCTGGGGTCATTTTACCGCATGGTAATTTGACCCCGTGTTCACCTTTTAGGGGGTTTAAAATACCATATGACACCGGCCAACCAACCAAGATGGCCGCCATGGCTAAAAATAGAAAATAGGGGTAAAATGCAGATTTTGTCTTGTATCTCTGAAACCAAAGCATTTAGAGCAAATCTGACATGGAGTAAAATTTTTTATCGGGTCAAGATCTATCTGCCGTGAAATTTTCAGATATATCAGACAACCTGTTGTTGGGTTGCTGCCCCTGAATTGGTAATTTTAAGGAAATTTTGTTGTTATTATACGACCGCAAAAATTTTAATTTTTCGTCGTATATTACTATCACGTTGGCGTCGTCGTCGTCCGGCGTCGTCGTCCGAATACTTTTAGTTTTCGCACTCTAACTTTAGTAAGAGTAAATAGAAATCTATGAAATTTTAACACAAGGTTTATGATCACAAAAGGAAGGTTGGGATTGATTTTGAGAGTTTTGGTCCCAACATTTTAGGAATTAGGGGCCAAAAAGGGCCCAAATAAGCATTTTCTTGGTTTTCGCACTATAACTTTAGTTTAAGCAAATGGAAATCTATGAAATTTTGACACAAGGTTTATGACCACAAAATGAAGGTTGGGATTGATTTTGGGAGTTTTGGTTCCAACAGTTTAGGAATTAGGGACCAAAAAAGGGCCCAAATAAGCATTATTCTTGGTTTTCGCACAATAACTTTAGTATTAGTAAATAGAAATCAATGAAATTTAAACACACAAGGTTTATGACCACAAAAGGAAGGTTGGGATTGATTTTGGGAGTTGAGGTCCGAACAGTTTCGGAATTAGGGGCCAAAATGGGGCCCAAATAAGCCTTTTTTTTTTGGTTTTTGCACCATAACTTTAGTATAAGTAAATATAAATCTATGAAATTTGAACACAATGTTTATGACCATAAAAGGAAGGTTGGGATTGATTTGGGGAGTTTTGGTCCCAACAGTTTAGGAATAAGGGGCCCAAAGGGTCTAAAATTAAACTTTGTTTGATTTCATCAAAAATTGAATAATTGGGGTTCTTTGATATGCCGAATCTAACTGTGTATGTGTATGTACATTCTTAATTTTTGGTCCCGTTTACAAATTGGTCTACATTTAGGTCCAAAGGGTCCAAAATTAAACTTTGTTTAAAACAAAAAATTGAATATTTCGGGTTCTTTGATATGCTGAATCTAAAAATGTACTTAGATTTTTGATTATTGGCCCAGTTTTCAAGTTGGTCCAAATCGGGGTCCAAAATTAAACTTTGTTTGATTTCAACAAAAATTGAATAATTGGGTTTCTTTGATATGCCGATTCTAACTGTGTATGTAGATTCTTAATTTTTGGTCTCGTTTTCAAATTGGTCAACATAAAGGTCCAAAGGGTCCAAAATTAAACTTAGCTTGATTTTAACAAAAATTGAATTCTTGGGCTTCTTTGATATGCTGAATCTAAACATGTACTTAGATTTTTTATTATGGGCCCAGTTTTCAAGTTGGTCCAAATCAGGATCCAAAATTATTATATTAAGTATTGTGCAATAGCAAGAAATTTTCAATTGCACAGTATTCAGCAATAGCAAGAAATCTTCAATTGCACAGTATTGTGCAATAGCAAGACATTTTCAATTACACAGTATTGAGCAATAGCAAGAAATCTTCAATTGCACAGTATTGTGCAATAGCAAATATTTTCAATTGCACAGTATTGCGCAATAGCAAGAAATATCTAATTGTGCAATATTGTGCAATAGCAAGAAATTTTCAATTGATTGGAGTTATCTTTCTTTGTCCAGAATAGTAGTTGAATCAACTTAAATCATCGTTTTATACAATATACAATGCATATTTTTACTTTTACTACCAACTGATAAATTAAAACAATCTTTACCATTCAGTGATAACAAGCACTTTTTTTTACATTTTAATATTTTATGATGTATTTAAATGAGTAGTTATTGCTATTTCTTCAATTTTTTGGAAAGGATTAATATTCAACAGCAAAGTGAATTGCTCAAAGGCAAAACAAACATTTTAAGTTCATTAGACCACATTCATTCTGTGTCAGAAACCTATGCTGTGTCAACTATTTAATCACAGTCCAAATTTAGAGCTGAATCCAGCTTGAAAGTTGTGTCCATACTTGCCCCAACCGTTCAGGGTTCAACCTCTGCGGTCGTATAAAGCTGCGCCCTGCGGAGCATCTGGTTATACAACTGCAAAAAGTATTGCGATTGTATATTGGTATTACGTCGTTGTCGGCATTGTCGTCTTCAGCGTTGTCCAAAAACGGATGATTCCCAGATAATAACTTTAGTATAAGTAAACAGAAATCAATAAAATTTTAACACAATGTTTAAAACCACTAAAGGAAGCTCGGGATGAATTTGGAGGTTATGGTTTCTAAGATTTAGGAATTAGGGGCCCAAAAGGCCCAAAAATATCAGTTATCTAGTGTCAGAACAGAAAGTTGTGTACAAGTATTTTAATTGTTCTGAAATTGTACCACAATGTTTAAAACCATAAGTAGAAGGTTGAGATATAATCTAAGGGTTAAGGGGCAAACAGTCGAGACATAAAGGGCCAAAAAAAGGACCAAAAACAAGCATTTTTGTAGTTTCAAGTAAAAAATTGGTGTTATCTTTCCTTGTCCAGAATGGTTGTTGAATCTCCTAAAACCAATGCTTTATATAATCTTCTTTGAAAGTTGGAGTTATCTTTCTTTGTCCAGAATAGAAGTTGAATCAAATTAAATCAATGCTTTATACAATATACAATGCAATATTCACTTTACTACCAACTGATAAATTAAAGCAATCTTTACCATTCAGTGATTACAAGCACTTTGATTACCATTCTAGGGTTATGCCCCTTTACAAGTGGAAAAATTGAAGATTTTTTTAGTTTCTGTTCTCTTATCTTTAGTTTGTCTTAACTAAATTTAATGAAATGTATATATAATGCTTATTACCACTAAACTCAGTTTAAGTTCAATTTTTGGCAGCTTCACTTTTACAGTTATTGAGCTATGTCCCTTTATTTATATGCTAGCGGGGGCATCATCTGTGTCCTTTTGGATATTAATTTTAACCATGACTGTATGACATTTTATGTTTTGATATTTTATGATGTATTTCAATGAGTAGTTATTGTTGCAAACTCCATTAGAAATTTGAATTGAGATCATTTTTGGAATAAGGGAAGGGGGAAGTGAAAAAAAAATTGGGGTGGGGGTCAATTTTTTTTTCTCATTTCAAATTTCAGAATTTAAAAAGAAAATTTCATCAAATGTTTTTTCTTTGAGAGGATTAATATCGAACAGCATAGTAAGTTGCTCAAAAGCAAAAAAAGAAAATCAAGTTCATTAGACCACATTCATTCTGTGTCAGAAACCTATGCTGTGTCAACTTTTCAATCACAATCCAAATTCAGAACTGTATCCAGCTTGAATGTTGTGTCCTAACTTGTATCAACTGTTTAGGGTTCGACCTCTGCGATCGTATAAAGCTGTGCCCTGTGGAGCATCTGGTTATTGGTTATTTATTATCTTGAATATTATTAAAGATGGAGATAAACTGTAAACAGCAATAATGTTCAGCAAAGTAAGATCTACAAAAAGTCAACATGACCAAAATGGTCAGTTGACCCTTCAACGAGTTATTGCTCTTTATAGTCAATTTTTGTCAATTTTGTCAAGTTTTGTAATCTTTTACAAAAATCTTCTCTCTGAAACTACTGAGACAAATTTGACCAAACTTGTTCACAATAATCATTAGGGTATCAAGTTAAAAAATCGGATGACCCCGCTGGCTAACCAAGATGTCCGACATGGCTAAAAATAGTACATAGGGTAAAATGCAGTTTTTGGTTAAAAACTCAGAAACCAAAGCATTGAGAGCAAATCTGACAGGAATCATTTGTTCGTTAGTTCAGGGTCTATCTGCCCTGATATTTTCAGACCAATCAGGCAACCTTTTGTTGGGTTGTTGCCCCTGAATTGGTTATTATAAGAAAAACTTTGCAGCTTTTGGTTATTAGCTTGAATATGATTATAGATAGAGATAAACTGTAAACAGCACTAATGTACAGCAAAGTAAAACCTACAAATCAGTCAACATAATCAAAATGGTCAAGTGACCCCTTAAGGAGTTTTTGCCCTTTTTAGTCAATTTTTATTAATTTTGATAAATTTTATAAATTTTGTAAATTTTTACAAAAGATTTTAACTACTGGGATATATTCATAGATTCCTTAGAAAGAGATAATTGTAAGCAGCAAGAATGTTTAGTAAGGTAAGATCTACAAACACATCATCATCACCAAAACACAATTTTGTCATGAATCCATCTGTGTCCTTTGTTTATGATATACGCATAGACCAAGGTGAGCGACACAGGCTCTTTAGAGCCCCTATTTGTAATTATGCTCCCGCAGAAACGGGGGGGGGCATTTAGATTTACCCTTCTCCATTGTACGTATGTTCCAAAATTGGTTTCCGTTTTCTAACTTAAGTTAACCTTAAGAAAATGTTTTGAAACTTATCCGCTATGCTTATTACCACAAAAAAGAGATCAAGATTGTATTTTGCGGCCTTCATATTTACCGTTCTAGAGTTATGTCTCTTTACAAATGGAAAAAAAATTCTGAATATTTCAATTCCTTTCCCTTACTTGAGTTAGCCTCAACCTAATGTTATGAAAGTTATACGCAATGGTTATTACCACAAAACACAGATCAAGTTTGAATATTAGCAGTGTCACTTTCACGGTTTTAGAGTTATGCTCCTTTACAAATGGAAAACTTTGATGGAAGTTTTGTTTTTGTTCTCTTAACCAAATGTTATGAAACTTATGCTCAGTGATAATTATCACAAAACACAGATCAAGTTTGAATTTTGGTTGCACCACTTTTACCGTTCTAGAGTTATGCTCCTTGTCAAATGATGTCATGATTATTAGTGAATTCATCCAATCAAAATGAACGTTACAAACAATATTGCATTAGAGTGTTCAGTTGATATTGACATCAGTTTCATTAGGTTCACTGATTTTTGTCGAGCCTGCAACTTTTGTTGCAGAAAGCTCGACATAGGGATAGTGATTCGGCGGCGGCTACGGCGGCGGCGGCGGTGTTAGCTCACTTCTTAAAAGCTATATATTTTAGAAGGTGGAAGACCTGGATGCTTCATATTTTGTATATAGATGCCTCATGTTACGAAGTTTCTGTCAGTCACATGTCCAATGTCCTTGACCTCATTTTCATGGTTCAGTGACCACTTGAAAAAAAGTTCAGAATTTTTGTAACGTTGAATTCTCTCTTATTATAAGTAATAGGATAACTATATTTGGTATGTGCGTACCTTGCAAGGTCCTCATGCCCGTCAGACAGTTTTCACTAAACCTCGACCTCATTTCATGGATCAGTGAACAAGGTTAAGTTTTGGTGGTCAAGTTCATATCTCAGATACTATAAGCAATAGGGCTAGTATATTTGGTGTATGGAAGGACTGGAAGGTGTACATGTCCAACTGGCAGGTGTCATCTGACCTTGACCTCATTTTCATGGTTCAGTGGTTATAGTTAAGTTTTTGTGTTTTGGTCTGTTTTTCTCATACTTTATGCAATAGGTCTACTATATTTGTTGTATGGAATGATTGTAAGGTGTACATGTCTAGCGGGCAAATGTCATCTGACCTTGACCTCATTTTCATGGTTCAGTGGTCAAAGTTAAGTTTTTAAGTTTTGATCTTTTTATCTAATATTATATGCCAAAGGTCAACTATATTTGGTGTATGGAAATATATTATGATCTATATGTCAGTCCCGCAGGTTTTATTTGACCATGACCTCAATTGCACGGTTCATTGGACAGTGTTAAGTTTTTGTGTTTTGGTCTATTTTTCTTAAACTATAAGTAATAGGTCAACTATATTTGTTGTATGGAAGCATTGTTAGCTGTACATGTCTGCCTGGCATGGTTCATCTGACCTTGACCTCATTTTCATGGTTCATTGGTCTTTGTTTAACTATCTTGTTTAATGTTAAGTTTATGTGACAGTTGTAATAACGCTTTATACTTAGGACTATCAACATAATATCAATGATTAGTAAAGAAGGCGAGATATTTCAGTGTGTGCACTCTTGTTAAAGTAATTGAAATGTTGTAGGAGCGCAACATATATAGCAATTAAATCGATGCAGGCATTGCTGATTATGCTTGTGGGATTTATTACGACATATTGTATGAACAAATATTTTGTAAAATTGTCATACTAATTGTTGTATCCTTTTTGTTTTTACAGTTCCACATGTAAAAAGCATTTTGCTCAAATCAAAACTTGAACTGTTTGTAAAAAGAATAGACAATGAATTCATGATTTTCAATGGAGACAATGTCAAAATAGAATGTAATATTGAGTCCTACATTCCTGTTCGTTCAGTTACCTGGCAGAAAGAAAAAGACGGTAAAATTATGAAAATCACTGCATCTGAGGATAAATATAAAATGGATTGTGGAAAATGGCCATCTTTGACAATAGATAGTTTTAATGCCGAAGATCAAGGAAAGTATAGATGTATTGTTAGAAATGCTATTGGTTTAAGGAACGAAATATTTGGTAGCTGTGTGAACTATATGTCAGGATTTGGTTGGTTGACAGGATTTGTGTCAGTGTTACAAAATATACCTGTATTCCACACAGAAGATATGACATTGCATTCTTATGGCAGGTTGAAAGTATAACTACAAACTAAATGTTTAGTTACATAACAGCTAGGATGCAGATATTTTTCCTCAGTTTGGGTCATTTTAAGAGGATTTGAAGTTTATTTATATGTTTTTGTTTTTGTTTTAGTACATTTATGTTTGAATTTAGTGGGACATCCATTTATACTGAACAAGTACACAATTTTGTTCATGGGCCAGCTGAAGCCTGCCTCTGGGTGCATTATTTTCTCGCTGTGTCGAAGACCTATTGGTGGCCATCGGCTGTTTTCTGCTGTGGTTGGGTAGTTGTTTCTTTTACACATTCCCCATTTTCATACTCAATTTAATTTTATTGAAAGTTGTGGCCATGTTTTAAAACTGATTAAACTCTTACGATAAACCACAGCATAAACAAACTTCTATTAACTATTTCAACAGCAGTTAATTTCTGTCCTCTTAGCATTTGACATATAATTCTTGAATGGTTTTACAAAGACTCTTTGTGAAACCATTCAAGAATTATATGTCAAATGCACAAATGAAAAATTTGAAAAGCTTTAAGTAAAAAGATAAGATTTTAATATTTCACGTGAATGAAGCAGGCTATATCAAAAATAACAAAACTAATTAAATTGGAAGTTTTAAGTCGATCACAAATAAAGAATAAATCAGGTTTTTATTCTGATCATCAAATAGCAGGAAATAAAAGTACTTTAACATTTAACATTTTTAATTTTAACAGACAGTTAGCTACCATTTTCAATTTAATAAAAAAGTTTTATGTATATTTATAATCTATCCAGCACTATGATTAAAAGCTATTATTGATAGGGAGGAACTTTCATAAGCAAAAATGATCTTCAAGAGAATCTATAAATAAGTCAATATTGCAGAAATCTTTTATTGTCTTTTCAAAATAGTCACTGCCATTAAGGACGTAAACCTCTGAAGAGCCAACAATTTCTAGAATATAACTTTTTTTCTTAACCTGATTTTTGGTTTATATGACTGTAAAAACTAATTGGTGAAGAACAAATCATATGGTGGTTATAAACTTCTTTTTTTTTTTGGTACAGCCATTTGAAAGAAGTAACTATTTTTTTAATAAATTTCCCATTTTTATCAATTATGACCCATTTTGAGGCTATTATCATGAAAAAAATCAGTTGCATAATTGAATGGATCAATCTGAATAAATTTAACCTAACAAGACTATAGGTTGGCGTTAATATCAGAAATTTTTTAAAACTTTGTGTCTGTGTCAAATTAATCATGCTGTCAATTATGGAAAATTGGGAAATCATTTCTCTGTACCATCCTCCATTTTCTCAACATTTTGGCTGATGACACATACTTAATTGCGTATAAATCACGGAGTTTAGTTTAATTAAATACTTTTTAAATTCATGGATATTTTCCACTTGTATCACAGGTTTTCAAAATAAATCCTGAATGTTCTATACCAACTCTCTGTTTGCCCATTCTTTGAATGTGTCAATACATTTAATGAACTTTTGTTACACATTGATCACTAGTAAATACTTCTGAACAGAATGACTTTTGGTAAACGCTTCGCATTGATGACCGGGATAAGTTGTAAAGCATGATTGCTAATATGTGATCCTTCAGACAACTTCTTGGTTCTGAAACTTTGAAATACCAGGAGTGGTAAACTTAGCATATAGTGTGTGCATTTATGTTGGAATTATTGCTCTTGGACAGCTAAAATATGTGCATTGGCAGTGAACTTTTTGGTAAATACATAAAAATCTATCGACTTAAAGAATTTTTTAAATGAATTCGCTAAAGCATTGACTACTTGGACCACGATACCTTTGGTGATCAGGTGTGTTAATTAGTCAAGATTGAACTTGATGAGCTGTCTATTGGTTGTTTACTTCAATATCTGAAAATAAAATATAAATATTTTTTTAAGGTACTAGCTATTTAGTTTCTTATTTTCAGACATTGAATCACAGTCAAAACCAACTGTATACAATGTTTATAAAGGAGAAGATATAACTATGGAACAATGCTTTGATGATCAACAAAAACTTAAAACAGTCAAATGGTTCAACGAAAATGATAGAAGGATAGAGTTGGACCTTTCTAATAAACAGTACTGTGGAGGTGTGCCTGATTTTCCATCTCTGACTATAAAGGACATAAGAATGGAAAATGCTGGAAAATATTTTTGCTTGCTGATATATGATAATGGAAAAACAAAGATGTCTTCATTTATACTTAGAATAATACTTCAAGGTAAATATGGTCATTTAGCCTTGATGGAGTCAAATAGCAAGACATGTTATGCATGCTGTTTCCAGCGTTGTTGGCGTCGACAGCAACAGGACTAGTTTGGAATTAGGTCTAGTTTAGGGTGAATCACAAGTGGTAGGTTAATCATTTCGGTGTGCAGTTGTATAAGCATCGGCACATCTAATTTCAATGGAGATTATTTTGCCTCATCTCCTCAGTTATGGTCTATTTACTTTGCAACGTTGCTTATTTTGCATGTATTAGTTTGTGATTCGGTCAGTTTATTGGGAACCACTAGTGTTAGGTCAATGATATTTGGTATGAAGTGGTATTAGCATTGGCATTTCTCATTTCCATGGAAGTTATTTGGCTCCGCCCTAAGTCATGTTCTATTGACTTTGAAAGTTTTTCTAAGTAACATGTATTAGTTTGTGACCGTGCAAGGGCTGTATAGCCAGTCAAGGTCGTTAAAAACTTCCATTTGTTTGTTAGTTTGTGATTAGGTCAGTTCAAGGGGAAACATTAGTGGTAGGCAAATGTTAATTGTTTTCAGTTGAATAAGCATTAACTCATCTCATGAAACATCTCGTTTCCTTGGAGAATAATTGGCCCTGTCTCCTCAGACATGTTAAATTAAAACTTTTACTTAGTTAACATGTATAATACTGTTATTTTGTATTTATACAGTTCGCCAAAAGTTAAGGACCACCTATTTTTATTGCATCAAAAAATGTTTTCACTTAAAAAAATCAGTTAATCCTCGAAAAAGATGAACTATTCATGTAGCATTTTGATAACATATACCATACACAAAGCATAAACTTAATTTTGGTCACTTATACAGATTCTATGCATTTGACTTTTGCGTTCATAGAAATAGCGAAAATTAAACAAATCAAAAGTGGAATTTAAGTTTCACTGAAATTTAATTTTTTTATAACAATTAATCACCCAATATCATTAAAAGTGTCTACAAATAATCTTTGATATGTTTGGCAAATTTAATGTCAATATTTGAGTTGATAGGATGTGTAACGATATCTCATTCCGGTACAATTCCACAACACTGTGTCTCATTCTCTGTACAAGCCTTATGAGCTTTAGTTTAGCAAATTCATTCCATTCATCAACAGTGACCCCTCTTAAATCACCAAGATTTGGCAAAGAAGTATGTCAAAATATATAATGTTTGTTTAAATATAACTTTTAACACCTATGCATGTCATGTTTTTTTTTTTCAGTCAAGATTTACAAAGCCCTTTTAGACCACAGAGAAGACAAAACATTTATACGGCCAGCCATTTGTGACACTATAGATAAACAAATGCAAGAAAATAACATAGTGGTCATCACTGGCAGAGAAGGAACAGGAAAGAGTAAAATATGTCTGGAATTAGCATCACATTATGATGAGAAAGATTACATGGTTTTAAAAGTAGATTTGTCAGAAAATCACTTAATATATACAAATATTAGTAATGCATTGCTAATCATTGATGATCAACAGTATACTCAAGATTCTCTTAATGCCTTTATGAAAGACCTTGTATCATTATTACCTGAAAGGAATATACAAGTGGTATTGACATGCAGGAATTTAGATTTAAAGATTGTGAGAAATGTACCAGAAATGAATAATTTGAAGAGTGAAGCATTTATAGACATTAACAGTTGTTTAACACCTGAAGAAAAAGAAGAAATATTAAGAAGACACATGAAAGAGAATAGCATTTCATCATCAGCATCATACGAGAGTAATTTCAGAGATCCAAGAATTGTTACTGATTTGTCTGAACAGGTTACACTAGATAATGATGCTATTGAAGCAATTAAGACTGAAGAACCATGGAAGGGGTTTCCTGTGTGTGCTTCAATGTTTTGTTCTAAAAAAGAGTTTTTTCATTTAGGTGAAAAATATTTTACCAATCCTCCAAAATATCTTTTTGAAGAACTGAAAGAACTTTATAAAACTGCTAGAAAACATTCCAATTCTATGGATATAGTAACTGAATACTGTATTCTAGTTTATATTTTGGAAAATAGTAATCATCAACTAGATCTAAATGATCCCAATCTCTGCAGAAAACTTGTTGAACTATATAAAACAATATTTCAGTTTAAATACATACCAGAAAAACCTGGTTCAAATGAAGATCAGAAAATAGCAATAGAAAATGCATTACACAGAATGAACAACAAATACCTCAAACTCGACGAGGACATGTATCAGTTTATTCATCCATGTATGTCCAAAGCGATGTTTCTGTCCTCTGATTATATGGTTCATTTCCTACTGCAAAATGGTTCATTACAATATATTACTGAGTTTGTAAGGAGTGATCACTATACTGATTTGGAAAATGAACTAGTTATCAAAATTGATGAACAATATCATCACATCCTTTGCGAGAGGTTGGTGAGACATGCATTTGAAAATCATGCCTTTCTGCAGCATGTTGCACAATATATTTGCTCATACTGGCGTTCATCGGGCCATAATCTTGTGAATAAGATTTTTAAGCATATTGAATTCATTCTGTTTCACAGCTTGGGAGTACACACTGGTGATCATCTGTCACCTGGCAATGAAATTTTATCTGAAAAAAGCATTAAATTAGAAGGTTCAGTTCAATTTTCTAGCATCATTATGTTAGTTGATGAATTAACGTATAAAGGTAGAGATCCACAGATATATGGACCTGGTGCAGCAGATTTCCTTATACTCAGTGCGTTGGTTTCAGCTATAATGAGAAGATATACAATCGACAGAAAGCAGACTTTTGAAATACTGTTGAAAGATGTTCAGAATAGGATACACTTGGAATCGTTTGTGAAACTAATGGATAAACCTTTAGACATAAATGGAAACACTTTCTTTCATTATCTTATGCTTTTCAGTGAGATGGAAGCATCTGAAATCTTGGAATTGTATGAAGGAAGAAAACATGTACTTGATACAAAAAATGTTAAGAACTATACTCCACTTGATATTGCAGCATTCTTGGGAAAGAAAAAGATTTTGGACATTCTGAATTTGAGGTTTAACTTTGCAAAGAAATTACGAGACAGACTTAAGAAACTTGCTGAAAGTGGTCAGGCTGAGTATCATAATGCAAACTCAAAAAACAAAACCATTGACCAACAAATAGTTCACAAAACAGAGAATGATAGTGCTTCGCCTGGTAAAAGTGAATGTGAAGATGTTAATAAGGACAAAAAGGTAATAAAGGATGAAATTAAAAAAGATAAAAGTTTATTGAAAAGAACATTCAGTCTTACGAAGAAGGAACCCAATAAGAAAGAAAAGCATGATGTGAATGATGTTATATGCTTTGAAGATTTTATGAAAAATATTGTTGTTTTTGGGAAGAAAGAGGACTATCAGTTAATCGTCAAGCTGCTTTCATGATAAATTGGTAAACTATGGATTTGAAAAATACACACTGCCTAGGCTTAATATTAAAAGAATTTGTTACATAATTATTATGTAGGATAATAATATATTTGACTGTCAGTATGTCTGTCAATCCTGTTCTTGTCATTGCAACTTCTACGAAATCACACAACAAAATTTCCAGAAATTAAGGATATAATAAAAACATACTATGTAGATGTTCATATTGATATGAAATCCTATTTTTATGCCTCACCCCAGAGGAGGAGTCATTTTTAGGTAAAGGTTGCATGTAATGCAATCAAAACCTTATGGGGCTGACTTGATATTTAAATGTTCCAAGGCTGATCACTACCTTTTTTGATACACAAAGTATAGTGCATAGACCATATAACATTCTATACATACTATCAATGAACATTTCCAGATATTTATCGCTGTATTATATGCTCAGATATTCAAGGCACAAAATGATATTTCACTTGTCATGAAAATAACATAACTTTTGCAAGGTGCAGGAATCTGATATCTGTTCTAAAAATATAAATAAAGGCAACAGTAGTATACCGCTGTTCAAAACTCATAAATACATGGACAAAAAACAAAATCGGGGTAACAAACTAAAACCGAGGGAAACGCATTAAATATAAGAGGAGAACAACGACATAACACTAAAATGTAACACACATAGACAAAATCCCACGAGAATAACAAATATAACATATATATATAACATCAAAACCAAATACATGAATTTGGGATAGACAAGTACCGTGACACGTCTTATCGCACTGTGAATTTACACTCAAAAATAATAGAAAACAAACGACACAACGTTATAATGTAATACACACAGAAACGAACTATAATATAACAATGGCCATATTCCTGACTTGGTACAGGGCATTTTTAAAGGAAAAAATGGTGGGTTGAACCTGGTTTTGTGGCATGCCAAACCTCGCACTTTTATGGCCATGTGAAATATAACATCAAAATGACAACACAGGACTACAATATAAATGAATTGGAGAACACAATTGACAAAAAATCACACGAACAACAGCCAACAAAAGGCAACAAGTTCAAAATTTTAATACGCCAGAAGTGTATTTTGTCCACACAAGACCTACGTGTGACGCCCAGATACAAAAGTTTGAAAGCCGAAACGAGTACAAAGTTGAACAGCATCGAGGACCAAAAGATCAAAAAGGTTGTGCCAAAAACGGCAAGGGTTTTCTGTTAGTCACCAGAAAATCATAAATAATTTAGAATAATTTATACTTTTGCAAACAGTAAATTTTATAAAATGAATATTCAAAAGATGTACATGATAAAACTGAAGTATTAACTAATTACAGGAAACAACTGAAATACATTTACATAACCATTATGTCATTGTTAACCTCTTCTTTAAAAATTGGAGTTATCTTCCTTTGACTAGAATAGCTATTAAATCAACACCAACCAATGCAATATTTAATCTTGCTTCCCACTGATAATTTGAACCAATCTTTACCGTTCAGTGCTCTAAAGCACTTTGATTAACATGTTATCCCTGTTTGTCTGTATGTTTGTCTGTACATCCAAAAATTAGTTTCCGTTTTTTAGCTTTAATTTGCCTCAAACCAATGTTGTTGAAAGCTATACACAATGCTTATCATCACACACCACATATAAAGAATATATCGTTCCAGAGTTATGCCCCTTTATATATGGACAAAATTGCTGAATTTTGTTCTTTTTCTCTTACTTTAGTTTGCCTCAACCAAATACTATTATAAAACGTATACAAAATACTGTTAACTGCAAAACTAAGATCCAGTTTGAATTGGTGGAACAGTTCTCTAGTTATGTTCCTTTATAACGTTATTTACAAGAATTACATCATCTCATCTGTGTCCCATGGACAAATTCTCTATTTATTTTTTAGGAGTAATGCCCCTTTGAACTACCATTTATGGCCTTTATATATACTACTGTAACAGTTTGTCATTGCAACTCCCTTGAACTCACACAACAGATTGTTATCGATTTTTGTAGATAATAAGAAAATAAAATATAGATGTTCAAATGACCATGATGACCAGGAAATACTGATTTATATTTGTTAGGTGTTATGCCCCTTTGAACTTTAAACAGTTTCTCATCACAGCTCCTCTTTAACCAAACAAGAAAACATCATGAAACTTTATAGACGTACAATGTACTATGTAGATGTGCATATCCACAAAAAGTTATTATAATTTGACGTTTATAGGAGTTGCAAGTCTTACAGCAAAATCAGTCCAAAAGTCAACTTTATATGACGGAGTATGAACCTTTCTTTCTAATAAAAAAAATACAGATCTCCGAAGAAAATTCTATACAGAAAGTCCCTATACAAATGACAAAACAAAAGATCAAACGAATAGAAAACAACTGTCATATTCCTGACTTGGTTGAGGCATTTTTCTAATGTATAAAAGGTGGAATAAAGCTGGTTTTATAGCTAGCTAAACCTCTCACTTGTATGACAGTTACATTCAATTCAAATATATTGATGATGTGTAAATAAAAACAACCCCATACATAATAGATAAAATTGTAAAAAAATAGTGTTACAGCAGTCAACATTGTGTAATAACCTTAATCACTTTAAAAAAAACCAACAAAAAACAACATATTAACATAAAAAACAAAAAGGCATATATATATGATCCATCGCCCTGTAAGATTAATCGTTGACTATTTATTCAGTCATTTTATATATATATATATATATATATATATATATATGTACAACTCTTCAAACATCAACCCAACAATGTTAGATCTGTAAATTTGCTTTTGCAAATTTTTGGTTCTTCCCTCGCCGGGATTCGAACCCATGCTTCTGTGATATCGTATCACCAAATCGCCTGCACTGCAGCCGTCCCGCTAGACCACACGACCACTTGGGCTCTACAAAAATAAAGCTTTCAGTGGCCGTGTGTTACCTGTTCTCGTCAGTTTTAATCTAGCGGAATACTACAATACATGATATATAAGGCATGGAGATGTTATTGTTACAGATCAGCTAAATTATCTATAGTAAAGGATCCTACAAATTAATGTAAGATACAGTCACAGAAAATAATTATATTTATAAGTACGTCTGAGTCGTATGTATATATACTAGAACACACCCGTGATATCGCGTGTCCGTGACTGAATTAAAGTATATAACTATGCGTAAGCCTTATTTTAGTATATTTGGTATTGTCATCTGATAAAGGCATGCTGATTATAAGATACACAGTTTTCTCTGCTTTCAAATCTTTCTGTTTGAACCCGTCAACCTGGAACTTATCAATTAATGGTAATATTAGTTATTTGGAAAACAAAAGGCCCTGGAATGGAGTATTTTTTAATCAACAGCATTGTCCTATATAAGTTATAAATAAAGTTGAATGCTTTGATTCGCTGTTTTACGTCATGCCTGCTAACAAATTGAAAACTGTACCTATACGCCTTATTTTAAGTCCAGATTTTTAGTATATGTATTGGTATCTAAGAAAGTCTTACTTATTAAAATACCACAATAGGGAAAATTTGACAATGATTGAATTTAGTAGTGTCAACCCTGTGATTATGACCCGTGTATACAGCACAATCCTAAATACACCGTTTGGTGGTGCGCCTGTCAGATGCGGAACGTACAGATAAGGTAATAGGTTACAGGTGAATATCTATACTATTAAACGAGAAGACCTCATTTTGTGTGTCGCTTCTCCTCCTTCCACAATAAATTAATCATCACGCCTCTGTGTCCCATAGGTAACATTTATAGTCGCATTTGTCATCCATTCTTATGATCATTCGGTTTGGGTTATTTTGGGATAAAAACGAAAAAGAATGCGTCCGGATATTTTCCCCGTCAAAACTTTAAGTCAGATTAGTCTTCCGGTTTGTGTTTTTCTGTACTTTGAACATACAAAGACTATGAATAAAGTATATAAATTTGCTTTCTGCTATCATTTTGAGTTCTAGCATGAATCATCCTTGCTTAACCTGTTTCAGTTTGGGTTATTTTTGGAGGAAAACAAAAATGGACAATATTTGCTATTTACTATCAATTAGTTTACAGTGGTGGATCCAAAACTTTTCATAAGGGAGGGGGCGTTCCTCTCATGCTTCAGTGATTCCCCATATAATCAACAAATTGTTTTCAACGAAATGGGGGGGAGGGGGCAGGGCCCCCACCCCCTGGGATCCGCCTATGGTTTACTATCAAAGGCGGTCACTGCGGATATATTTCTGTATACTTAGATACATTTACTTTGAACAACTGTATTTGTTACAAAAACAGAAGGTATAAAAATCGGTATTTGGAAAATAGGGGGAGGGCAAAAAAATGTGCCCAGTCCCTAACTACCTTTGACTTTTGATACCTTTCCTGAAATTCTCCAGTCAGTATATTTTTTTTTACAGTTTACATATAGGCTCTATTTCCCAGCGATTTCGCGGGTGTGTTCTAGTACTATTGGTTTTGGTATCGGATTAGACCCGAAACTTGTTTTTTATTGGCAATATTAATTATGTGGAAAACAAAAGGGTCTGGAGTGGTGTAATTTTTAATCTACACCATTGACCTATATTAGTTATATATATAGTTGAATTCTTTGATTTGTCGTGTTTACCCCATGACAGCTGACAAATTGGATCTCGTTATTTTAGTATTATAGATATACAAAGCACATTAGCAACAACGAAAGACACAATATTGCAATACACCAATGACGGGGTGTATTATCCCCCAGCCAAGCCATAAAAACGCCTGGTAAACCATCTAATCGCAACAAAATGTTGAGACGGTAAAAAGTATTCTGGCATTTCCTGTTGAACTTTTCTCGTTCAAAATATCCAAAATAAACACAGAGTAGGTCGACGACAATTTACTGAAAATCAATGATTTTTTTTTGTAAAATAGGAGAATGTCATGCCATAGATAAATGATAATTGTAACTAATATGTCTCTTCTTGGGTCAAAATATCTGAAATTGAAGTCACAATAACTTTTTTCATACGGATTATCATGTTTACTTTCTTTGAATCCGATAGAACTGCTATGATATTAATGATTTAGCAAGACAATATGGTCCGAGACCACAATTATTTCGTAGTGCATTTCTTTTAGAACATAAATAAAAATAAAAAAAATCCCACCTGCGCTTTCTCAAAGAAATTTTTACAGTGTGTTGTACTACTTTTGGGACAAAATGAAATTATATCAAAATTATAGAAAACTTCATCGGCTCTAACTCAAAATATGGACAATTTTATGTTTAGTGCGTCTTGAAATCTTTTGACAGATTCCGAAGTGCTAATATTAAACCTTTTTCAGCTGGACCAAATCACTACTTTCCTTTATAATTCTGGACCCAAATTTTTTTACAGTGTAATTTCACCCCCCTACTTGCAATTTAAGGCATTAAATATGGAAAAATAATCAAAATCAAGGGACGACAATGGTGGTCTCGGACCATATGTCAATTGTTTGTGTTTTTTTATGCTTTACGATAACCACGTCTGTAAATTGCAAGAAATTTGTTTGTCAAGCCTAGTCTTAGCACAGAAATGAAAAATTCTAAATGGTTGAGATATAAAGGTATTGGTTGAGTCTTTCTGTCACAATGTTGAGACTTTCTGGTTACTTTGTGTCATGAAATATATTTATTGTTAAAAACATGGGCGCTGAGGTTTCAAAGTTCAAATTAACTATGACTGGCAATCCAACACGCGTGCATTATTACTATAAAAAGATTAAAACTATTAAAATAGCTATGATAGAGTTTATTTTAACAATTAAAATGTAATTTCTATTGTAAAAATATAGTTTTTTTCCCAAAATGAACAAACAAACTTTATCAGTGCGCGGTACTATTCGAGTTTAATACCTTTTTTACGGTTAACTTGATTTTATTTTCTATCTGTGGTAAGTTAAAATCTGAATAAAGATATAATTTTAAGAATTGCCTGTACGGAGAACATATCAATCTATTAGTTCAGTAATTTTCTTGTCTGCCCTTCCATTAGGTGACCCAAGAAAAAATTCCAAAAAATGGGTAACAATTGTATCCAAAAGAGAAAATCGAGTTCACCTTTTTATGCTAGGGCGTGTTTGAGTTGAATATTTTGTCTAAAAAAACGTACAATGCAAAAATATTTGATACATCATCTAGCTTCAGATTCTATCATTTTTATATATCAAAGCTGCAGGTTGACCTTATAACATAAAACATCACAGTACTAAAAGATGAAATATATATACAAAGTTTTGAACATGCTTAAATTTTTCCATCGGACAAAACGGAAGTCGACCAATAAAGCGGACAGTCTGACACACAGGGACTCAGTTAGCAGATTAAAAAATTGTAAATCAATGTTTTTAATTTATTTTTTATTATTTCCTGTCTATTTGCATTACTTTATTAACGTATTTAACGTTGCCATCACTATTTCTTTGTGTTCTGGCAATGTGCAGTTTACTATCCATATCCGTATACTGAAAAAACCTAGGTTTTTTCAGTATACGGATATGGATAGTAAACTGCACCTAGGTTTTTCAGTATACGGATATGGATAGTAAACTGCACCTAGGTTTTTTCAGTATACGGATATGGATAGTAAACTGCACATTGCCAGAAAACAAAGAAATAGTGATGGCAACGTTAAATACGTTAATAAAGTAATGCAAATAGACAGGAAATAATAAAAAATAAATTAAAAACATTGATTTACAAAATTTTAATCTGCTAACCGAGTCCCTGTTGTCTGACACTGAGCAGCGAAATGAAACATATATCGACCGACGTCTAACGGATAACAACGCGGCTTACGGACACGAACGAATTGAAAAAGTTATCGGTTCGGCGTCCGTTCGCACTATCTTGTAAGGTGTGACCGGAGTTTTAAGCACCGGTCACACCTTATTGGATAGCGCAAACGGACGCCGAACGGATAACTTTTTTTCAATCCGTTCATGTCCGTTAGACATCCACTAGTTTTCGTTTTATGTCCATTCAGCATCCGTTTTATTCATCAATGTCCCTTCTGTCCGGTGGAAAATTTTGAGCATGTTCAAAACTTTGAATTAAGGGACGTTCAACGGATGAAGTGTCCGTTGTACATCCTGTAGGTTTGCGTTTTCTACGGAACTTGTCAGTTTCGTTTCCGTTTTTAATCCGTATCTTCATCAACGGACGTAAACGGATAACAATTTTGTCAACGGAAACCTTTTTCTTTTATTGTTAGGCGTCCGTTCGTGCTATCCGGTAAGGTGTGATAACAGCTTAAGTGAGGAGTAAACACTTCTAGGCCTAGATTTAGAATAATGTTAAAAAGTGACAAATATTAACTGCAGGATAATACCTTGTGTATACTATAAATATATATATATATAAAAGAAGATGTGGTATGATTGCCAATGAGACAACTCTCCACAAGCAACCTAAAAGACACTATTATTGAAATTAACAACTATAGATCACCGTATGGCTTCCACCATGAGCAATGCCCATACTGCATAGTTAGCTATAAAAGGCCCTGAAATGACAATGTAAAACAATTGTAGCGAGAAAACTAACGGCCTGATCTATATAAAAAAATGAACGAAAAACAAACATGTAACACAGAAAAAAATGACAACCACTGAAATTCATGGTCCGAACTTAGGACAGCACATACATACATAATGTTGCGGGGTTAAACATGTTATAGCGGGATCCCAACCCTACCATAACCTGGGACAGTGGAATAACAGTACAACATAAGAACGAATCATAAAAATAATTTCAAACCGGCTTAACTCATCAGAAGTACACACATACAAGTTGATGTGTATGTCAATTTCATTTCAAAAGCACACACGGCGTGTCAATCTAGTACAAAGGATTGTTTATATTCATGCAACATTTTCATGTACTCGTCTTGAATATGCATGTAGTTAGACAAGGGGCGTTGATGTCTCATTCAAACATCAATACTACAATCTGTGCAGTTTTACTCCTGTGCATGTTGATTATAAACATATAAAAAACGTTATAGAAAAATAACTGACCCACTGACATTTACTTTGGTGAAATTGCTACCCGTTGATATATAATTTGACAATGAACAAGAATGTGTCCATAGTACACGGATGCCGCCCACTCACACTATCATTTTCCATGTTGAGTGGACCGTGAAATTGGGGTCAAAAATTTTGCATTTAAATTAGAAAGATCATATGGGTCAGGATCCCTAATAGACCTTGAGATGAGGAACTCAGATGACCTAATTAAAAAAAATATTAGTCCGCCATACAATTGTGGATGCTGTGATTTTAAAAATGGACATAAATGAACAATAAGAACTGTTTTATAGAGCTGGTGTGATGAGAAAAGAAAGATGTAGATTTGACCTGAAATAAATTATTAGAAAGGACAATTTTTTTATTGAATTTTATGATCAGAATTTTGGGATTATTTCATGAGGAGAGTGACATTTTTCACCATCTTCCGGGGTCCATCAATTTGCGAAAAAAGTAATCTCACTTGCCACCCCGAAAATTTAACCAGACATGTATAAATGTATCAGCTTCGATATGAGCCATCATACATGTTCAAGTAAACGATATGGACTGAGAAACGGAGGAAAACGTTACCATTACCGCCTATGGAGAATTAATTGTAAATGTATACCCATATCATAGGGAACATGTGTATGGCACGCCTGAACCACTTTTATGAATTAATCTTAGATTATCTCAGATAAACTAGGATTATCTCAGATAAACTAGAATTATCTCAGATAAACCCGGTTTATCTCAGCTTAATTCAAATTCGAGAAAATCCTAGTTTATCTCAGAAAATACAGAAAATTCATTATCTGGAGAAAATCCCGGTTTACTTTAAAATATTAAGAAAATCTAGAACACTGGACACTTTTAATTTGCAAAACACCCATTTGCAAATCCGCCGCCGCCGCCTCAAATAAGAGCTACAAAGTCATGTATATAACCAAAATGTGCGGAATTACAGGGGATTCAAAAATTTCATTGGTTTTCTACTGTGACTATTATATTTATTTTGCTTTTTGATTTATAAAAACATGGGATTTTCAATATCCCATGGGACAGGGCAAAATCCCATGGGATTGACCATTATCCCATGGAATTTTGTAGTCCCATGGGATATTTGTTGTCCCATGGGACAAAAAAAAACCCATGGGACTATAAATATCCCATGGGATTTTTAATATCCCATGGGACAAAATAAAATCCTATGGGATTCAAATTATAAATATATAGATATAAATATACAGTAATGTGTATGTAACAATGTACTCTATACGGTAGTAAATTGTCATAAGATGAATCTTTTAATGGAATATCTTTTTTTCTTTGGAAATGTTAATTCAACATATTGTTCTATAACTGTTCAAAACTAAGTTTTAAACAACAAAGCAGATAATATAAGTATTAATATATGTTTATTTATGAATTATAGAATACTTTCTTGAAACACAATTATTTACTATTTGAAATCAATGAAAAACCCTATTATTAGGTTTAACATACTAGTAGATATTTAAGTAAATCTAATTTTTTTCACAATATCCCTCCACACAAAACATTAATAGTTTCTTATCATTCAGCATTGTGTGATCGTATAGTCCACTTTTTGGTCATTCAGCACAGAACATTGACATTATTAACAGACTTTATTTTAAAAGAGTAAAATCCATTTTATTCCTTTTTATAATCTTTTTCAATGTTAACTATAAATGAATGCAGATTTCATAAAGAAATACACAAGTTTTACATTATTCCATGTGTTTATTCTTATAATTGATAAAACTTCCATTAAATGTTCGGGAAATTTCCCAAAATAAATGAAGTTTTAAAATATTTGTGGTAAAAATGTATATATGACAACTATTTATTCGGGAAATGTCCCGAAATCATTTTCAACATTAAATTTTATGACATATGTTGGCAAGGCGTTTGAACAAACAGATCTGAAACACATTTCGGGAATTATCCCGACAAATATAAACTAATTACAAAATGTATAACACAGATGTCTTCAAAAAAAATTTCGGGATTTATCCCGAAAAATCAAATGTATATGCTAGATCTCATGACTAATAATTTCTTTTCACATTTCGGGAAAAATCCCGAAAATATAAATCTTATATCAAGCACACACTTGGTGCATAGATTTTTTTCACCAAAATCCCGAAATAAAATCTACACGCAAAAATTATGCATTTTGATTTCTTAAACATATTGGGAGAAATCCTGAAAAAAAACAAAATGTATAACACAGATGTCTTCAAATATTTTCGGGATTTATCCCGAAAAATCAAATGTATATGCTAGATCTCATGACTAATAATTTCTTTTCACATTTCGGGAAAAATCCCGAAAATATAAATCTAATATCAGGAACACATTTGGTGCATAGATTTTTTCACCCATTTCGGGAAAAATCCCGAAATAACATCTACAAGCAAAAATTATGCATTTTGATTTTTTAAACATATTTGGAAAAATCCCGAAAAAAAAATCCTTAAGATTTTACAACACAGAATTTTGATACATAAGAAAGTTTTTATGTAAACTTGTTTCTTAAAACATTTGTTGAATAATTATGATTCATAAAAAAATATGTCTCACTTGAAAAAATTTTTGTTGATATTATGTATAATCATACTTTTCATTACAGTTCAGAAAAAGTATTTTCTAAGAAATATAAAGTTTGCTCTCTATTGCATCACATTTGCAACATGCTATATTTGACAAAGTGCATATAACAGGTTAAACATAGAAAACAAAATTCCATTAGTCTGATAAGAATAACTTGTTTTAAAAATTATATCTGAATTGAAAAGACTAAGATTGCATATATATGCAATTACTATGCGCTAGTTAACTAATATGCCTGTACCAAGTCAGGAATATGACAGTTGTTATCCATTCGTTTGATGTGTTTGGACTTTTGATTTTGCCTTTTGATTTTTGATTTTCCTTTTTGAATTTTCCTCGGAGTTCAGTATTTTTGTGTTTTTACTCTTTATGCTCACATATAGAACTACAATCACAACACTGTTTACTAAATAGTAGTTACATTTGAGGAGCTAAAAGGCACCAACAAGATTTACAGGATGTATAACTATACAACTAAGATGATATTGCATTATAACATTTATACCAAAAGAACAGTTTGAAAGATATCAGGAAGTCTGCAGTCCTTTAAACTATGATTGTCATTCTTTCTCTCTTGTTTATCTTCAAATCTGTGTCTTTTAAGACTTGCGCCAATTTGTCCTCCAATATTTCAATGTAACCTACAAAGAAAAGTCAAATCAAGTTCAATATTTCAAAGTCCTTCAGGCATATTATTCATGATTTTTTTCCCCAACATATTTTGTTCTGTCTTATAATCATGATAATAGATGAATTTGTTATCACAGGTCCTTTCATAGCTTACTGTATGTCATTTGTTTTGTTCAATAATTGAAGCCTTACCACTCTAATGATGTTTAAATTTAGTTCTTATTATGGCAGTTGTTTCCTTAGCAATCATACTGCATCTTTTTTTTCTAATCTGGTGTTTTCATGTTTTGATATTTATGTATATGTAGGACTTTGAACCGCGATGGTACTACGAAGTGCGATGGTCACGCTGAAGTGCGATGGTCAACGCTGAAGTGCGTTGGTTAACACGCTGAAGTGTTTTATTTGTGGTCAGATCAAACCAAATACTATTTTTCAAATGCTTGAAAATAAGCTGGTTTTCCTCTAAGCAGCAGAAATTTAGAACACCAAGTAGGACCATTCTGGTTATTTTGGCCTAACCCGTTTCAGGACAATAATACTGTAAGCACAATAAAGTTACTTAAGTACATGTTTTCTTACAAAGCAGGACTCGTCTCAAAAATAAAAGAAAGTTAATTCTACTTGATAAAACGAAAATTTGTTAATAATTAATATAATTTTATTATCAAACTGTCCAGACAAAATCATGTGAAGTATACATGAAGAGAGAAGTCAATATTGATATTAAGATCACGACATTTAACTTGTCGTACACAAACTTTGCGGCATACATTTGGCATGTTTTGAACTTTCAAACTGGTTTTCAGATCCTCTTTTAGCCGCCTTGTCACCCATGGTTTGCTGCTGAATTAGATTTACACATTTTGGAAACCTCCATCCAATTCTTAAATGCTTTCTTAAAACTGTCCCCGACATAAATTGTTCGTTTCATTCTGCTTCCTTTCCGGTGTATGCATAAAGCCTTATCTACAAGTCTTATTCTTCTGCATGCAAATCCGTTTTGTTTTCAATAATGTTGTATTTTGAAACATCACAATATCTAATGTAACGTTAAACCATCACACTTCAGCGAAAGAACCATCGCACTTCGGCGTAGACCATCGCACTTTAGCGTCCCATTCGCACCTTTGAGTCCTACATATATATGTGTGTTACTTAATACCAATTTCATACCTACAAAAAAATGGGGCATTTAAATCTGCTCCGACATCAAAAAATTAAATGGGGAATGTTATCAATGGATCACGGATGATGCCCACGCTTGCATATCATATAAAGTTATAAAAGGACATAACTGAAGAACAGTAAAAGTGACTCTACCGAAAACACTTGATCTGATTTAGTGGTTACTAAATAGGTATTGTGTATAAGTTTCATAAAATTTGGTTTATGCAAACCTAATTTAGAGAACGGAAACTAAACTCCAGCAATTTTTCTATTTTCAAAGGGAAATATATCTCTAGAAAATTTAGTGATAACCTCAAAAGTCAAACTTGATCTGTATTTTGTGGTAATAAATATTGTGTACAATATCATACATGTCATAGCATTTGGTTGAGGCAAGCTAATTAAAGTTAGTGAATGGAAATGAAAATTTCAGCAATCATTCAATTTGTGAAGGGGCATAATTCTAGAACGGTTAAAGTGACCCCCTTAAAATTCAAACTTGATCTGTATTTTGTGGTAACAAGCATTGTGTATAAGTTTCATTCTATTTAGTTGAGGCAAATCAAAGTTAGAGAACGGAAACTATAAATATAACAATGGTAACAAGCATTGTGTATAAGTTTCATTGCATTTAGTTGAGGCAAATCAAAGTTAGAGAACGGAAACGATAAATATAAGCATCTTTTTCATTTGTTAAGGTGCATAACTGCAGAATAGTTAAGTGACGCCACCCCCTTAATTCATACTTGATCTGTATTTTGTGGTAATAAGCATTGCTGTGTATTAATTTCATAGCATTTAGTTCAGGACAAACTAAAGTTAGAAAATTAAAACAAAAGTTCAGCATTTTTGTTTGTTTGTAAAGGGCATAACTCTAGAACAGTTAAAGTACATGGCACCACCAAAATTCAAACTTGATCTGTGTTTTGTGGTTATAAGCATTGTGTATCAGTTTCATATAATATTTGGTTGAGGCAAACTTAAGTTAAAGAACAGTAACCAACTTTAGGAGGTATGGAAGGATGTACATACAGAAGGTCAAGGGTAAAACCACTGCTTGGGCATGAAAAAGGCCTTCCTTAGCATGTCCCTTAATTGCACAAATGTAGTTATTTGTGAACATGGATGCTTATAAACAATTGGCCAGCTAATGTGTGATTGCAATACGTATCTTATATAAAAAATGCAACATTCAAATGTCATATAAAAAAGCTGTGGTATAATTCATTAATACCAATTAGACAACTCTCCACAAGAGCCCAAATAACACAGAAATTAACAACTAAGCCTGCTTTACTTATGAATGAAAATTTGACGTTTTTTTTATAATATCCATAAATGATCCATGAAAATGAAGACATGGTCAGTTTAACTGGTCAGGCAAATACACCTTACAATCATTTCATATACCAATATAGTCAGATAGTGGCCTTATTGCTACATATGATAAGTGTGTAAGAGACAGAGTATTTTTTATATTTGTGAAACAGCAAATTACTTTCAAACTTACCTTTCACAATTTCCCATTATAATTTAGACTAAAAAAAGACCTTGAACATGTTGAACTTCACAGAGAGAACTGAATCAGAGACCTTTTTCTTCCTGTTTGTCTAGGCTATCTGCATTTCCTATTGATATGTCAATCTGAAATAAGAACAGAATGGCATAAACCTTCATCATTCATCATGTTCATACTGAAAATATTCACCGTAGATTAACTATTATTCATGGGATACCAATTTTCGTGGTTTTCATTGAAACAGCTGAACCACGAATTTAAATGTTAAACGAATTATAAATTTGCCATCGGGTTGTATACAGACTTTGACAAAACCAAAAATAACAAATATCCTCGAAATATACAAAATTTCTTTAATCCATGAAAATTGATACACGTGACCTCGAAAATAAATGAATCCACAGTATCATCCTTAGCATATTTTTTTTTACACACGAACTACTTGAAGGCACATTTATTTAATCTAAAATTGTGATTTGCACTAATGGATAGATATTAGATTAATTTCTATGAAATTCTGTCTATGAAATCAGGACAGAGTTATAATTTTTACCTAAATAGGTGGTTATTGGATCAATTTCTATAAATTTATGTATAAAAAGAAAAAGTTGAAAATAGATATAATATATCCTTTATTACGATCAATCAATCGAATTCTTAAGCAGAAAACTTCAAACAGTATTCAGGAATACTGGAATCTTATCAAAATAGATTCTACAATAGGTGACAAATTCAATTAAAACCTATCAATAGGATTCAAAAGAAATAGAAACATTGGTGAATTAGTTAAACAGCTACATGTATAAAATAATTTTATGTGACTAAAGACATGAAAGAGTTCCTTCTAATATTTAACTGTGCAGGACTAATTAATGACATTAATGTAAATAACACATGTAAACTGTAATTCTGATGAAGACACTTCCTTACTATAAAAAACGTAATTACAGGGTTTGAAATTAGCAGGGGCCCAATCGCCAATGGCCCCTATAATTTGGTGTAGGCTACTTAAGTTTCTGCTTTTCTATATTTAACCATGGAAGTAAAATGAAATATAATACTTCTATGAGAAAAATAATTCAAAAATAAAAAAAACGAAACAAAATATTTAGTAATATATATTCTAAAATCAAGGGCAATAACAGCTTTAAAGGATCAATTGGCAATTTAAATAATGCAAGTCCTATTCCAAGATCTTACTTTGCCATGTTTGCTGAACATATTTATCACTTAAAGAAAAAATAAATTCCTTCTTTCTATTATTATCTGAAAAAAAACCCATAACTTTTGGTAAAATAATTTCTAGAGGACAAAAAATCCTATAAAGGATCAATTAACTATTTTGGTCATGATGTAAGCTTATTCACAGATCTTTAACTTAGCTGAACATAAATAAAGTGTCTCTACATCTATCATATTTTCTGCAAGAAACTTGAAATTCTGCTAATATTTTGTCTTTCAAGGGCAATGACTCATATAAGGATCTACACTACTATTTTGCTGTTTTAAATTTATCTTTATGATAGCTATAATTGTTTTCAATATATGACAATCATTGTTAACAAGAACATATATATATATAACATGTATAAATTGTGGGAACGTGCTATTACAAGGGCAATAACTTCAAATAGCCACGGGTTGTCAAGATTGGTCTTAATTTTAAAGGCAGATTAATCTTAAAATGCTATACTTTAAATATTAAAATTATTGTTTTTTTACCAAACTATGCAGTGTTTCTTAATTAAAGGACAAGATAACAAGAGGCTCTCAAGAGCCTGAATTGCTCACCTGGATTTCAGAGGAGAAGATTTTTAAATGTTAGCAAACTTGATCAACAAATTGTTTAAAATTGACTTTAAAGGGCAATAACTCCTTGAGAAGGCAATTAACAATTTTGGTCACATAAAACTTTTTTGTAGATTTTACTTTGCTGAACATTATTGCTGTTTACAGTTTATATCTAGCTATAATAATATTCAAGATAATAACAAAAAACTGCAAAATTTTGTTAAAACTACCAATTCGTTGGCAGCAACCCAACAATGTGTTGTTCGATTCGACTGATAAGTTCAGGGCCAATAGATCTAGACCAATTGAACATTTTTTACCCCATGTCAATGAGATTTGCTCTAAAAGCTTTAGTTTTTGAGATTTAAACCAAAAACTGCATTTGACACATATGTTCTATTTTTAGCCATGGCGACCATGTTTGTCAATGGATCAAAACTTCGGATACAATTTATTAACTAGATACCCATAGGAACCTTTAGTTAAAGTTTGAAGGTATTTGGCCCAGTAGTTTTAGAGGAAAAGATTTTTTAAATAGTTTACAATGACAGATGACATCGGACTCCAAGTGATGTCGTAAGCTCACATAAGCCTGACCAGTGAGCTAAAAATTACAAGATATATACTAGATACCCTAAGGATCATTTCTAAAGCCTAAGTTTGGTTACAATTCATTAATTCAGTAGTTTCAATAGAGAAGATCTATGAAAAAGATAATACACCAGACAATGGATGATTTAACAATTAATGCCAAGGGATGGCAAAAGCTCACATGTATGGCCTCTTAGGTCAGAGGAGCTAAATAGAAAATAAAAATTTTAACAAACAGAAAAAAAAAATCATAAGTCAGGGCCACTATTTAAACAAGTAACATTTAAAACTACCTATATACATGATATAAATTATGTTAGAAACCAGGCTACTTTAAATATTACTTATATAAATACTAGGTAACTTTTCTAAATATTATTTTTATAGGTGACCAATAATGCAGATTTTACTAGCTTTAACAAGTTTTCACAGTCATCTGGTTATTTTTCCCATGAAATATAGTTCTACTGAAACACTAATTAACTTATTGATGCACTTATCACTTATCTTTCATAGGGATGCTTCTCTGTCAATTTTAGATTGGTCTCTTGGGACTATCAAATTATCATTGTTCCTCCAAAATCTTGAAGGTAGACTAGTATAAATAGAAACATACTTGTGAATTAATTAAGATTTCAAGTTATTTATAACTGCTAATCCATATCAACTACATGTGTTTATTACTAAAAAAATTTAAATGTATAAATAGAGAATATCATATGGCTTTTTCAATATCACATCCGTATCAACCCAAGACACCAATATAATCCCAAGAGCTCTGCTCGAGGGATTATATTGGTTGAGGGTTGATACGGTGTGTGATATTGAAAAAGCCATATTATATACACTTTATTATATACATATACTTCAAGTAGATTTTTTTTATGTGACATGACGTCATATAGATAAGGAGGTTAGAAATGACGTCATACAGATAAGGGGTTTGATAAAGCCTTTGCGACAGTGACTACAATCGATGACGTGACGTCATACAGATTAAAGGTGTGATAAAGCCTTTGCAACCGTGCTGATATCGATATCATCACGGGTGGCTGATACAGCACGCTTGCCAATGATTTATTACACATACAATTTATCTGTATTTACTACTAAGTATATAATAAAACAACTTATTCAAGTAATATTTTTGTCATTATCTGTAATTGAAACTTTTATCTCCATACTCCTCTCAAATCTAATAAATTATTTATTTTATGATATAAAATGATATAAAACTCATTCAAACTTCATTTAATCTATGCTTCTATTAGAATTTAAAATAACTCTATTAACATGATTAATTAATCTTATCATTTCCAAAAACAAAAATTACTTATATATTATATATAAAAGTGACATGAAAAAACTACTTGTTTAAGTAACGCTTCTGACTGTTTATCATAATTTTTCAATTTGAGGTTTTAAGTTTTGTATTTTATATATGAATCATGCCTCTTTCAGTTTTTCTCTTGATTATCAAAGTTTATAATTTTGTAAATTATTTGGCCTTTCATTTTTTTTTATTTGAGAGTTTAATAATTTATGACATGTATGAGTCTTTTGCAGACAAACTCCTGTCTGACCTAATCACAATTATCAGAGTATTTGTCATTTATGTGTTTATATGGCTAGATAGGGGTTCTGTACACATGTATCTTTACTCTTTAATAAATGTATATTAAATTGTTTTTCTTTAATCTCTATTTTTATATATCATTTTAGCATCCTGTTATTCTCTATTATTTATTTAGTTTTAGTTTCCCTTCTTTTCCCTATTATTTTTGTTTTACCTTTATTCTGTACATTTTGCCTGTTTTTCTCTATTTTGTAAACCCCATCATCTTGACTGAACAATCAATTTTATCCCGTCAGATTTGCTCTAAATGCGTTGGTTTCAAAGATATGCGCCAAAAACTGCATTTTACCCAATGTACTATTTTGTCCATGTCGGTCATCTTGGTTCGCGGGCAGGGTCATCGGACATATCTTGTTTAACTAGATACCCAAGTGATGATTGTGACCAAGTTTGATCAGATTTTGCCCAGTAGTTCAGAGGAGAGTTTTTTTTGTAAAAGTTAACGACGACGGACGACGGACGCCAAGTATTTCGGATCAGGCAAGTTCTACTTTAAATCATCCCTTCGTAAATTTTACGGACGCCATCACGAATAGGTTGGCCGTTATTTCACAGGTGATATCGAATGTGTTCTTTACGTCGTCCAATCCCCTTCCCTTTTATGAATATGACCTTCCGAATTTGTTTTAACATGAGCATCACGACGGGTGCAATATGTGGAACAGAATCTGCTAACCCTTCCGGAGTTCACCCCTAGTTTTTGGTGGGGTTCGTGATGCTTAATCTTAATTTTCTATGATGTGTCATGTGTACTATTGTTTGTATTTTTGTCTTTTTCATTTTTAGCCATGGCGTTGTCAGTTTATTTTCGATTTATGAGTTTGATGTCCCTTTGTTATCTTTCCTCCCTCTATTCTCTTACATATTATGTACCGTAAAATAACCAATAAATAATAATTGTAATTTCAAAAGAATTTTTAATAATCTATTACCTGAACAATAATTAAATTTATCAATAAAAAAACTATATAATCATGTTAATAACAACGTGGACAGGACCATTTTTGGTGAGCTCTGTTTATTATTTGACTGATAAGGTAAAAGTTCGTCTATGTTGCCTTGTCTTCTCGTAAGTGTTATCAACATTTAAACTATGGAATCCCAAAAACTCCTAAATCAAATAATACGAATAACTATCAAAGGACTAAACCTTTTGTGTTGATAAAACGTATCCCAAACTTCAAACTGTAATTTTCTATATAAGATTTGTACTTGCCCTTATCACAACGACCTCTTTGTGAAGTAAATGAATAGAACCGACCAAACTCTATGAGATAATAAAAACATAATGACGGTCAGTTGAGGGTGTTTGCAAGAAATTCTGAAATTTTCTTCATCATTTATCAAAATATCTTATCGGCTGATTTGATTTTCAAGTAATCCACGTTTTTGGGTTGATTGTTTTTCCAAATTCATATGAAACCTCAATTAAAAAAAATGATGCCTATGTATTTTTTATAACTAAATGCATAGTTTTCCTTATAAAACTTATGTACATATACAGAATTTTCTGGAGAAAATTCTTTAATTTGTCCACATTAAGAAGAAGTTTTTTTTAAATGCTTGCTTCTAGGAAGCAATTCGCTGACATATTTTCCGTATGCAAGTGACCTTAGCGTGACCCCCTTGTAAAAATCCGGTGATCGGGGAAAAGTTGGATCATTTAAGGAACTAGGACAAGAATAAATAAAAGTATGACTGAGTCATAACATTATTGTAGATTTCAAGTTCTCAAGGTGAAATTGTTTAGTAGAAAATTATTTACATACAGAAATTACTCCTGTCACATAATTCAATAATTACATCATAAAATTTACAATTATATTACAATTTTTAAATGGCATAAACTTGTTCAAAACCAGTTAAGTGATGGTAAGTCTTCTTGGTTTCACACAATAGACTGAAATTAATTACCTCAAGAGAGTTCAGATTTTGTGCTTTTGTTTCTCAAACATTTGTACTCATGATCTTCAGAGTCCGACATATCATGTTTCAACAGAAAGTTGTATGGATGTAATTGGTCATCATCAGGTTTATTTGTAGTGATATCAGCATTTATCGGCATGTACTCATGCTCATAAATGTTTCCTTCTTGTTATTTGTGTAAGTTAATGTCAATTTGAATTTGAATTTATGATAAAATATCATTTGTTACAAGTATCTCATGCATTTTTTTCATATACACATTCCTCTATTTAATAATACAAAAATTCAAGAATATTTCTCACTACCAGGATGTAACTGATGATTTGTTGTTTTGTCAAGAACTTCCTGGCCAATTAATGTATTGCATTTTTTCTAGCTGTATCGAAGTAATAATGCCTAGGGTTTGCTGTATATCAATCAAAATCTATTTTAGTTCATAACTTTACATAACTTTTCGGCTAATCACTTTTAAAATATCAAGTAACTTATAAAGAGATTTTTTAAAGACTTTTCGATATAAAATAATGTCTCTATTATTTCCAGCTCTGTTGTGAGAGCGTAAGAGCTGTTTATTCATTGTCATATCTACATTTAAATAACTTTCAGGCCTAACACTTTTATCAGTTTCATCTAGTATTTAACAGAAGACTATCTAAATTCGTTTTATTTTAGGGACGTACTAGTCATAATCCGACATAGTGTATAGTCAAAATGAAGAAGATACCTACCAATAGCATATTTTAAAATCACAAGTAACCAATAAAGAGCTTTTTCTTATTTTAACTTTTTTATATAAAAAAATGTCTGTTTTATTTCCAGCTCGGTTGTGAGATCAATACAGCTGTTTATTCATTTTCATATCTACATTTTGATGAAAAGAATGGCAAAAAATTCACCGTTTATCCCGAATCAAGAATTTACCCTCAGTTAATAATAAATTTAACCAATCACTTGATGTCCCGTTGAAACAATTTGAATTTTAAATCCAAAGAAGAAGAAATCGGGTCTCTATTATTTTTTTTTACTTTACAACTGATGGCATTGCATGTGTAGTTAAAGGTTATATCTTTGGTTAGCTTTCTTGCTAGCTGAACGGTGTAGTCATTATTAGGTATGGTATACTACCTACCCTCTTTTCGAAGTAGTCTAGTCCTACAGACAGATAGATTGATTATCTGTCGGACTAGGTACTCTTAAAGGAGGGTAGTTTACAAAGGTATTCACAGATATTATCTTTACCTACACACTCTGTTTTAAATTTGACTTTAACTTTGAAATAGTTCGTGTATTAGACAATGTTTCCAAATTTTCCAAATGCACCGTTCAAGCCCCCAATATTTTTTGTCATTAATCTGCGTTTCATAAATCCACACACTCTATTCACAACTTCTCCTTTCTTGATGATATCTAATTTGACTACTGTGGATTCATTTATTTTCGTGGGTACCAATTTTTGGGGATAAAGGAAAACTTGTATGTTCGTGGATATCTAATTTCGTTGGTTTTCCGAGGTCTGCTTACAAGCCTAAAGAAAATGTGTCATTCGTTGAACATTTAATTTCGTGGTTTACCTGTATCCTCGACATCCACGAAGATTGGCATCCAACGAATAATAATGAATCCACAGTAATTTAACTATTCGATACAAAGTAAAAGAGGGACGAAAGATACCAAAGGGACAGTCAAACTCATAAATCTAAAACAAACTGACAACGCCATGGCTAAAAATAAAAAAGACAAACAGAAAAACAATAGTACACACGACACAACATAGAAAACTAAAGAATAAACAACACGAACCCCACCAAAAACTAGGGGTGATCTCAGGTGCTCCGGAAGGGTAAGCAGATCCTGCTCAACATGTGGCACCCGTCGTGTTGCTTAAGTGATTACAAATCCGGTAAATAGTCTAATTCGGTAGGTCATATTCATGAAAGGGAAGGGGATTGTAGTTACGACGTAAGGAATATATCCGATATCATTTGTGAAACGGTTATTCCATAACGGTCAACCAACTCGTGATGGCGTCCGTAAAATTTACGAAGGGATGATTTCAACTTCACCATTTGGAACTCTTGGTTTAATAGCTTCCTTGTGAGCAGCAAACCTCTATCAAGAAAATCATGATAGGAAATGCAAGCACGGGAATATCGTATCAATTGGGAGATATATACCCCGTATGCAGGTGCTGCTGGAATGTTGCTACTTAGAAATGGAAAGTTCACAATTGGAAAGCTGAAATCATCTCTTTTGTCGTAAAGTTTTGTTTTCAACCGACCCTCATTGTCAATTTCTAGATGTAAGTCAAGATATGAAGCCGACTTAACTGTATCTGTAGTATCCTTTATCTCTAGTTCGATTGGATAGATGCGTTCCACATAGTCACCAAATTTTGAATTGTTTAGTGAAAGAACATCATCTATATAGCGGAAAGTAGAGTTAAAGGATAATAGTCAAGGGAATCTGAGGTTTAACCTCAAACAAATTGCAACAGAATTATTTTTTCATGAAAAACGAAGATTACAACTATATAATTAACATATCAAAAATCGGACCACGGCAAAGTTGCATAATTTTTGCGAAATAAAAAGGTAAAATTCTACTGAATTTCATGCAACGTAATACCTGCCATACGTCAAAAGGGAATTAACTTGTACAATGCAACTACAATATGTCAACAAGCGGCATTTGTTTTTGACTTAGATTTGACCCAGTGGAACTGAAAACTGGTGAGTAACGCTTGACTATTATAATAAATGTATAAAAATAAATACATTTATCATGTTTTGAATCTTTAAAAGTATTTGTTTTCCCCCAGTTGCATTATTTTGCCGTATCCCCCCTTCACTTGTCATTTTCAATTCCAACATTTTTTACATTGATTTATTACAATAAATCATGTTTCCTAGTCTTGGAAATGCTTCAATATGTAATAATAACTGTTTACCAACGTTTTTCACTAAAAAAAAAAAGAAGACATTTCATAGGGAGGTTACGTCAAAAATAAAAAAAAGTATCGCCGTTTGTGACAAAAAGAATGAATGAGTGAAAACAAGTATTTGTATTTTCATTTCTATAAATGCTTTTGTAGTAATTTTTGTTGTTGTTTTTAAGTATCTAATAATGACCAGCTGTACGCACTGTGGTGTTAGGCGTTCTATCATCCTTGGTTGTCCGTCAGGATTACGGTTTATGGATCATATATAACTTATGTTTGCATTGACCATTTGTTTTTAAATTTTAACAGTGTGGATAACATTGTTTTTTTACTGTTTAATTTGCAAATAAAATATGAAATACGTTTATTGTTTTCGTTTAACCTATTCATGGGATAATAATGTAATTTTACTTTTAATCAAATTAAATTTTTATATGGTTATGATTGAAAAATCAAAACTTTCTGTTTCAGGATGAAATGGTGATCAAAGAGAAGTCCGAAAAACGAAAGCAATGGTTATTTATCTGTTTATACCACTAGAACATCAAACTTGATTGATAGTAAGTTTCATGCAAATATATATTTCTTTGAATGATGAAGCTTATTCTTTTTTTATATGACCATCCGTATATCTGCCCACGCGTTCATGTTCACTGTAAAGCAATTAGAACATAATATAATCGTCAAACAAATTTTGAAAAACTGCAGAATTGAGTATTTTACTAGCGAATTCGATTTGTTTCAAGTGACGAGCTACAGTGATTTAGCATAATATTATTTTAATGATATTGATTGTAAAGTTTTATTAACAATATGTAGAGCGTGAACTGAAAAATTAATTCTTTTCTTTGCATTGAAACTAAATTATATTCTTCATTCATTTCAGATGTCTGTAAGTGACTGTGTGATGTGCAACGAACCTTTGGAGAATGGGCAAGCTCTGATAACGATAAGAGAAAAAGGTGCCAAAACAATCAATGAAGTAAGCAGCAAACATAGACATCAAAACGTATTTGTTGTAGCCGGCCAAACACTACACCAAGAATGTCGAAAAATATATACTAATGCTATAGAGATTCAGAAAATTGGTAAAGAGAATGCTGATAACGATAGATTTAATCGACTCACGCGATCATCACAGTATTTTGACTTTAGAGAACACTGTTTATTTTGTGGACAGTCAGCGCAAATGTCAGATAGAAAATATGGAATAGAAGTATATCCAGTGAGAACTTTTGAATTCCAACAGAAAATTGAGGCAATATGCAAAGACAGAAAAGATTCAAGGGCTGCTGACGTTTTTGCAAAACTTGAATATGCACAAGACTTACCTGCAGCAGATGCTTTTTACCATCGGAAATGTAGCGTCAACTTCAGGACAGGGACAAATATACCAATTGGTGGAACACCAGAGCAAAACCGAAAAAAGCAAGGTAGACCAGATCACACTGAAGCAAATACAGCTTTTCTAAAAACCATGGATTACTTGCTAGAAAATGAAGAAGACCAATTGACAGTAAAAGACCTCGTTCATCAAATGACACAGTTTTGTCGAAATCTGGCATACACAACAGTACACATAAAATCAAATATCAAAACACACTTTGGTGATGAAGCTTTTATTACCGACGTCTGTGGAAAACCAAAGGTGGTCACTCTACGTAAAACGGCATCTGCTCTTCTTCAAGAATTTCATCAGAGTCAAAAAACTTCAGATCCTGAAACAGAAAAAAGAGATATTATCAAAACAGCAGCTAAACTTATCAAATCTGATATAAAAATCAATGGAATTTTCAAGGTCGGTGTATCCATCACCAGCTACAATAGCATCTTGTGAGGAAAACATGGCATACTTACCTGACACTGCAGGGGTCGAAATTAGCGCTGGTCCGGTGGCCCGGGACCAGTAAAATGTGCGTCGGACCAGTAGATTTTGTCAACTGGTGGTTCGGCGGACCAGTAGAAATTTGTCGATAAAAATCACAAAACCCTTCGAAGGAGTTAAACCGCCGGACAAAAAAATTAAAAAAGTGAAAATCAAAAGGAAGATCGAAATAAAGTATAGGAAATTGACAAAAGGAAACGCAAATACCAAAAATCATGGGAATAAGATCGCGAATGGTTGAATTATATAGTAGATCGGAATTTAATGAACTGTACAACATGTGAAAAAAGGACCAGTAGATTTGGAGCCGAACCAGTAGAGTTTTAGTCCACTGGTCCGGCTGGCCAGTACACAAAAATGCTTAAATCCGACCCCTGCCTGACAGTCTTAAACAGTTACTTGGTGGAATATTTTCTGAAAAAGATTGCGATCTTAAAGTGGCAGCCATTGGCCAGTCTATCATGCAGGCGACAAGACCAAGATCTCTGATTGCCCCTTTACAGCTAGGACTAGGAGTTCAAATGCATCACCATATTGGGTCAAAATTCCTCCTCGATACCTTAAACCAACTTGGCTTTTCATCATCTTATAAGGAAGTTCAAAAACACGGCATGAATTCTGCTCTTCAGGGTAATGATTCTCCTCAAGACCTTGAAGGACGATGTATTCAACACGTGGCAGATAATGTGGACCATAACATCAGAACACTTGACGGTCATGGGACATTCCATGGAATGGGGATAATAGCAGGCATTCCACCTGGATATAACCACAAAACTATTGTGCAGAGATTAAATGTTTCGCTAGACGATATTAAACAAATAGGGAAAATCGATCTCCATCAATACAACTTTGACCGAACATCAAAACTTAGTTTAAAATTCGAATCACTTGCAGCGCAACAGTCGGATATGTTACCCGATAACATCAGTCTTCTCTGTAGTACTTTTTGGCCAAAGAAAAGGACTGGGTGGTCAGCAATGTGTAATTTAGTGCAAGATGGAGCATACCCTGGTAAATCGACAATTGTATGTTTGCCTATGATAGACCTTGAGCCGGGAAACCTTTCATGTATCTTTTCGACCATGAAGTTCGTATGTAATGAAACGTTTAAGTACAGAGCTAATCCCATGCTTACATTTGATCAACCGCTTTATTGGACAGCACTTACAATTATTGACAACGAACCAAAGGACAGCGACTTGAAATCGTTCTCAGATTAGGAGGTTTTCACCTCGAAATGAGCTTCCTTGGATCGATTGGTAACATTATGAGCATATCTGGACTTGCGGAGCTCATGGAAACTGTCTACGCACCTAACGCTGTTACGCATATGTTTACCGGAAAGGCAGTTGCGAGAGCAGTACGCGGTCATTTCTTGATGTATAATGCTTTAACCTCATTATTGTTGTGCGAACAGTTTCAGGTATCTTTTACTGTCTTGTAAGATAATGACACTAAAAATGGAGAACATATTTCATTTCTTGAAAACTCTGAAAATCACAGTGAAAACACTTTTATCCAGGATTTAAATGAATTGAGTTATATTTTTGATGAAATCCTTGAACGACGTGTTCCAGTAGACACCCTTTATCAGAATGAAGTATTGAGAAAAATACGCGACAGTATATCAACTTTTAGAAAATCACATATCGAATACCGGACAGCTCGACTATGGTTTCTAAATATGGATATGGTGGACTTGCTGCGGAATTTCATCAAAGCTGAAAGAACGGAAACTGGACCCTTCATATTCAAACCATTAAAGAGATGTTACCATACTTTGCTGCTGCAGGACGTAACTTAATCTCAAATCAGCGTATGTATACCTGCAGTAAATGCATGGGTTATCAAGAACAAATCCTTTCATTAACGAAGCTCTCATGTCAGGCTTCCATGTGATGAGAAGAAGGGATCGGTTCTGGTCAGGTTTATCATCGGATCTGGTCATCGAGCAGGTTCTGATGAGATGCATTAAAACAACTGGAGGTCTCACAAGAGGTCGAGGGATGACAGATGCGCAGAGATCATTGTGGATTTTGGCTATGCCACAGTGTATCCAGATGAATGAGTCAATGCAACAAGTAACTGGTGTAAATTTTGAAACCAGCGAACAGCACAAAGAAATGTGCATTCCAAGGAAGAAATGGGATATAAAAAACACAACAACATTTCTTGATTTTCTTGGAGAAAGAAGTCCATTTTCCATCGATAGAGAACTGCGGAACATCGAAACAGGAGCAACTGGCGACAGCAACGTAAATTCTGACAATGCACAATAAGACACAATATAATATCGTCCGGCTGGCCAGTACACAAAAATGCTTAAATCCGACCCCTGCCTGACAGTCTTAAACAGTTACTTGGTGGAATATTTTCTGAAAAAGATTGCGATCTTAAAGTGGCAGCCATTGGCCAGTCTACCATGCAGGCGACAAGACCAAGATCTCTGATTGCCCCTTTACAGCTAGGACTAGGAGTTCAAATGCATCACCATATTGGGTCAAAATTCCTCCTCGATACCTTAAACCAACTTGGCTTTTCATCATCTTATAAGGAAGTTCAAAAACACGGCATGAATTCTGCTCTTCAGGGTAATGATTCTCCTCAAGACCTTGAAGGACGATGTATTCAACACGTGGCAGATAATGTGGACCATAACATCAGAACACTTGACGGTCATGGGACATTCCATGGAATGGGGATAATAGCAGGCATTCCACCTGGATATAACCACAAAACTATTGTGCAGAGATTAAATGTTTCGCTAGACGATATTAAACAAATAGGGAAAATCGATCTCCATCAATACAACTTTGACCGAACATCAAAACTTAGTTTAAAATTCGAATCACTTGCAGCGCAACAGTCGGATATGTTACCCGATAACATCAGTCTTCTCTGTAGTACTTTTTGGCCAAAGAAAAGGACTGGGTGGTCAGCAATGTGTAATTTAGTGCAAGATGGAGCATACCCTGGTAAATCGACAATTGTATGTTTGCCTATGATAGACCTTGAGCCGGGAAACCTTTCATGTATCTTTTCGACCATGAAGTTCGTATGTAATGAAACGTTTAAGTACAGAGCTAATCCCATGCTTACATTTGATCAACCGCTTTATTGGACAGCACTTACAATTATTGACAACGAACCAAAGGACAGCGACTTGAAATCGTTCTCAGATTAGGAGGTTTTCACCTCGAAATGAGCTTCCTTGGATCGATTGGTAACATTATGAGCATATCTGGACTTGCGGAGCTCATGGAAACTGTCTACGCACCTAACGCTGTTACGCATATGTTTACCGGAAAGGCAGTTGCGAGAGCAGTACGCGGTCATTTCTTGATGTATAATGCTTTAACCTCATTATTGTTGTGCGAACAGTTTCAGGTATCTTTTACTGTCTTGTAAGATAATGACACTAAAAATGGAGAACATATTTCATTTCTTGAAAACTCTGAAAATCACAGTGAAAACACTTTTATCCAGGATTTAAATGAATTGAGTTATATTTTTGATGAAATCCTTGAACGACGTGTTCCAGTAGACACCCTTTATCAGAATGAAGTATTGAGAAAAATACGCGACAGTATATCAACTTTTAGAAAATCACATATCGAATACCGGACAGCTCGACTATGGTTTCTAAATATGGATATGGTGGACTTGCTGCGGAATTTCATCAAAGCTGAAAGAACGGAAACTGGACCCTTCATATTCAAACCATTAAAGAGATGTTACCATACTTTGCTGCTGCAGGACGTAACTTAATCTCAAATCAGCGTATGTATACCTGCAGTAAATGCATGGGTTATCAAGAACAAATCCTTTCATTAACGAAGCTCTCATGTCAGGCTTCCATGTGATGAGAAGAAGGGATCGGTTCTGGTCAGGTTTATCATCGGATCTGGTCATCGAGCAGGTTCTGATGAGATGCATTAAAACAACTGGAGGTCTCACAAGAGGTCGAGGGATGACAGATGCGCAGAGATCATTGTGGATTTTGGCTATGCCACAGTGTATCCAGATGAATGAGTCAATGCAACAAGTAACTGGTGTAAATTTTGAAACCAGCGAACAGCACAAAGAAATGTGCATTCCAAGGAAGAAATGGGATATAAAAAACACAACAACATTTCTTGATTTTCTTGGAGAAAGAAGTCCATTTTCCATCGATAGAGAACTGCGGAACATCGAAACAGGAGCAACTGGCGACAGCAACGTAAATTCTGACAATGCACAATAAGACACAATATAATATCGTCCGGCTGGCCAGTACACAAAAATGCTTAAATCCGACCCCTGCCTGACAGTCTTAAACAGTTACTTGGTGGAATATTTTCTGAAAAAGATTGCGATCTTAAAGTGGCAGCCATTGGCCAGTCTACCATGCAGGCGACAAGACCAAGATCTCTGATTGCCCCTTTACAGCTAGGACTAGGAGTTCAAATGCATCACCATATTGGGTCAAAATTCCTCCTCGATACCTTAAACCAACTTGGCTTTTCATCATCTTATAAGGAAGTTCAAAAACACGGCATGAATTCTGCTCTTCAGGGTAATGATTCTCCTCAAGACCTTGAAGGACGATGTATTCAACACGTGGCAGATAATGTGGACCATAACATCAGAACACTTGACGGTCATGGGACATTCCATGGAATGGGGATAATAGCAGGCATCACACCTGGATATAACCACAAAACTATTGTGCAGAGATCAAATGTCTCGCTAGACGATATTAAACAAATAGGGAAAATCGATCTCCATCAATACAACTTTGACCGAACATCAAAACTTAGTTTAAAATTCGAATCACTTGCAGCGCAACAGTCGGATATGTTACCCGATAACATCAGTCTTCTCTGTAGTACTTTTTGGCCAAAGAAAAGGACTGGGTGGTCAGCAATGTGTAATTTAGTGCAAGATGGAGCATACCCTGGTAAATCGACAATTGTATGTTTGCCTATGATAGACCTTGAGCCGGGAAACCTTTCATGTATCTTTTCGACCATGAAGTTCGTATGTAATGAAGCGTTTAAGTACAGAGCTAATCCCATGCTTACATTTGACCAACCGTTTTATTGGAAAGCACTTACAATTATTGACAGCGAACCAAAGGACAGCGACTTGAAATCGTTCTCAGATTAGGAGGTTTTCACCTCGAAATGAGCTTCCTTGGATCGATTGGTAACATTATGAGCGGATCTGGACTTGCGGAGCTCATGGAAACTGTCTACGCACATAACGCTGTTACGCATATGTTTACCGGAAAGGCAGTTGCGAGAGCAGTACGCGGTCATTTCTTGATGTATAATGCTTTAACCTCATTATTGTTGTGCGAACAGTTTCAGGTATCTTTTACTGTCTTGAAAGATAATGACACTAAAAATGGAGAACATATTTCATTTCTTGAAAACTCTGAAAATCACAGTGAAAACACTTTTATCCAGGATTTAAATGAATTGAGTTATATTTTTGATGAAATCCTCGAACGACGTGTTCCAGTAGACACCCTTTATCAGAATGAAGTATTGAGAAAAATACGCGACAGTATATCAACTTTTAGAAAATCACATATCGCATACCGGACAGCTCGACTATGGTTTCTATGTATGGATATGATGGACTTGCTGTGGAATTTCATCAAAGCTGAAAGAACTGGAAACTGGACCCTTCATCTTCAAACCATTAAAGAGATGTTACCATACTTTGCTGCTGCAGGACATAACTTATATCTCAAATCAGCGTATGCATACCTGCAGTAAATGCATGGGTTATCAAGAACAAATCCTGTCATTAACGAAGCTCTCATGTCAGGCTTCCATGTGATAAGAAGAAGTGATCGGTTCTGGTCAGGTTTATCATCGGATCTGGTCAACGAGTAGGTTCTGATGAGATGCATTAAAACAACTGGAGGTCTCACAAGAGGTCGAGGGATGACAGATGCGCAGAGATCATTGTGAATTTTGGCTATGCCACAGCGTATCCAGATGAATGAGTCAATGCAACAAGTAACTGGTGTAAATTTTGAAACCAGCGAACAGCACAAAGAAATGTGCATTCCAAGGAAGGAATGGGATATAAAAAACACAACAACATTTCTTGATTTTCTTGGAGAAAGAAGTCCATTTTCCATCGATAAAGAACTGCAGAACATCGAAACAGGAGCAACTGGCGACAGCAACGTAAATTCTGACAATGCACAATAAGACATAATATAATATCGTCAATGAAAGGTAAATGTATCGACGAGTTTGTATTCAAAAGGAAAAACCAAGTTACAACTCTATCTTCAAAATTAAATATCAAAGTACAATTGTTGTTTCAACGACTAGTTACTACTGCTAATACCATGTATCCAGATGTATCTGAAGTCTTCAAGTACGAGCTAAGCGCTGTACCAGCTGCTCTGTTTGAACCGTCTGGGTTGATGCGACAGGCACAGAAATCAACATTGGCAGATGAAATATGGAACACGTGAAGTAGTGTATTTTTAGATGACCATGGTACTGATGTTTACCACGTAATCGACGGTGGTTCCCTGATACAGCGAATCCCATGGAAAAAAGGTGCGACATGTACATTTGCAGGAATATGTCAGTCATACATCGACCATATTAATAACAGATATCCCATTCCAATAATCGTCTTTGATGGGTATGGTTCTGGACCAACGACAAAAGATCATGTACATAAACGGAGATCGAAAGGGGTGACTGGTACACACATCTTATTCACACTGTTTAAATCAAAGAAGGAAATTGTCTTAGCTAATGGAGAAAACAAGCAAAACTTTATCAATATGCTTTGTAATAAAATGGATGATGGAGGATTTATTCTCTTTAAACTGCTGCTGATGTTCTTATTGCATCAACTGCTGTATACTATGCATCTTGTTACCCTACTGTTGTCGTTGTTGAAGACACTGATGTTCTCATACTATTGCTTTTCCATGCAGAGGAAAATTCTAAACCATTGGTTTTTCAATCCGATAAAATTCGAAAGTCTAAGGTATGGGATATTAAAAATACTAGAGAGTTGCTTGGAAATGAAATAGTCTATTTGTTACCATTTATTCATGCTATCACAGGGTGTGACCAGACATCTAGACTTTACGGTATAGGAAAGAAGGAAGGACTAAAGCGGTTGCGTGAGAATGTCATTTTCAGAGAGTTAGCTTCAGTATTTTAAAACAAGATGCAACGTCAGATGATGTTATACAATCAGGACAGTCAGCTCTTGTTATATTATTCGGAGGTGAGACAGGAGAAAGCTTAGACCAGTTACGCTGCAGAAAATTTAACCATAAAGTTCTTACCAATTATTTGTCTTGCGTTCATGTTCAGTCCTTGCCACCTACTTCAAAAGCAGCGTCTCAGCACTGCAAGCGTGCATATTATCAGATCCAAGAATGGACAAATGACTCTGTCCATATGTTAAGTCCATCAGACTGGGGATGGGTTCTAAAAGGTACATCACTTTGTTCAATTAGAACAATGTTGCCTTCTGCTCCAGATAATTTATTGCATGTAATCAGATGTAAATGCAAATCTGGTTGCGATACACGCAGATGCACTTGTAGAAAAAATGGCCTTGAATGTAGCTCAGCATGTAGCGAATGTAAGTAATTGAACTGTTCAAACTGTAAAATACTTGAGATTAATGAAGATGAGGACGACAGTGACATTTAATTCTTACATATACATGATTGGTTGGTGATGTGACTCTATAACATTTAAGCAAAAACTTTGAACGAAATTTTGTTTCTACAAGATTTACTTTTATTACAATGTGAATTCAGAAATATTGTTTTGGTTTCCCTCTTCTGTGATTGTGTTTTTTATTTAAACTACATTAATGTGTCAAAATAATGAATACGATTTTTCTGTTGAAGTCTATTCATTCTTTGAGGGATTAACACGAGATGAATTTTTTAAAATTTTGTTTAGATTTATAAATTTTTCCAGGTTTCAGCGATTTTCTATTCAAAATCAGCGTTTTTTTCCCAAAAAACTTAAGGCTATGCATTTTTAAGATCTCATCACGATGAAACATATGATTGAAACGTTTCCTGAAAAAAAATAGCGACTTCGAGTAAAAATTCAAAAAAAAATCAATTTTTCCAGCTTTTAGCAATTTTTACATAAAGGGGGTAAAATGTAGAGTACGAAGACTAGGGTACATGTATTTTATTGTGACGTGTCATAGACATGGATAAGATATTTTTATGTATGTTTTTATTGATATAAATAAAGCATATTGTTTAATATTGTGTATGTTTATGAAAGTTATTATGTAGGAAACAGTAACTGTGTGAAATAACTTGTATTATACTACTTGTAATGCTTGTAGTCTGGAACATATGATAATTGAAGCAAATAAGTTTTAATTAACGTTTAATAAGTATAGTAAGATCAATTACAATGTTATGAGTTTTCTAGAAATATTGAATTACTGTCATTTGCATATATTTGATAAACCAGTTGAAGTTCATGTTATAATTTACCAGTTCCTAGTACTAATCCACTGAATAATCCAACTGTATGTCTTGTAGTTTGTGAAGATCTAATTGTAGAAACTGTAGTAAATCGTAGTAAATTCCACGCAACTGATACCGAATTTTATGAATGAAATGTATTGACAAGCGCAGTAGAACCCATGTGTTACTTGGGACGATTGTTCAATAAAAACACTACTTTTACGTGTTGGCAACTGTTGTCACATACTTCTTGTAATTCCTTTCAGTATTTGTAGTCAACGTCTTCAATGCTTTGCAGATGTTAATGTTCACTATCCTAGATATTTATCATTTTTGATGCGCCGGTGACACAAATAATATTTTGCAATGTTGTTTACGTATCGTGACTTCCGGTGGCGCTTTATATATTGTTGTAATTTTAGTTACCATAGAAATTTGTTTAGTACCATGCAAAATTTGTTTATTATATAAAGGTTACTAAAATTGTGTATAGTTATGGTTTTTGTTATTTATTTGAGAATTCAAATATTTAGTTGGACGGCAAGCAACAATTTTCCAACTTTGCCAACAATCCAACATTGACGTAATTTCGACGCCTGTTCGTCAGTTCGGCTTAAACTTTTGGTTATTACAGTTAGTATTTTATTTGCTCGTTATTTATTTTAGTCAAAATGGTTAATTTTTCATTTTTTAAAGGTTAAATTGTAAAGGAAAATAGTAAAGTTAGCGTTCTCAAAGTAAAAAGGAATATTTCATTTTAGCGGACTCTTTGGAGTTTTATTTCTAGTTTATCTTTTAAAGTTAGGATTATTGAAATTGTTCATTGAAGTTCATGTTTACTGTTAACGTTTGTCGTTTTGTAATAAATAGGATTAAATAGGAAAACATTTGACAAGTAATGCGGGGTTCACACATTGCCGATTATTGCTCCCGTTTGAGATCAGACAGCGATACGACACGAAAAGTGAAAAAGTCGGATTAGTATCCTCAATTATCTGGAATGTCCTATTATTGTCTGAACGCAGTCGTTTTAGTTCGTAACAGATTCCTACTGGTCGGGAAGGGTCCGAATAGTTCGGCAAAGCACCCCGACAGTTAGGTGCGTCCCGTAACATTCGGGGAAACTCAGCCGATTTTGTCTAGTCGGATTACAATCGTGCCTATGTCGTGACAGATTCTGCTGTATCGGATCGAATTCCTAACAATGTTCTGTGTATTCGGGACGGTGTCCTGTGGAACGGGAATGATCTGGAGAAGTCCCGACAATAACAGAATACAATACGACTGAGACCAGACAAAGCCGTTTGCAATGCGATAGAGCGGACCGTGATAGGATTACGTTCCGACAGTACCTGATCATCCCGATTATGCCGACAGGTTTCGAACGGATAACTTCCGTCAGCGTCGGTTCACTGTCTTGTCACTATCTGATCTCTGTCGGATTACATTCGGTAGAATCGGGACGCAGTCGTGACAGACTCGGTCGAATTTTACCTGGCGAAAGATACAAATCGAATTTCCATCCACGATTCACAGGATCTTGATCAGACTTTTGACAAATTTTAATCGGGAATGGTCCTGTCAAGGACGGCAGTAAAAATCGTGAATATGTGACCCCAGCTTAAGGGATAATTTCCTAAAGGTCTGGAAATTATAATAAACAATACAGTTTATCTGAGACTATTATAACAGTAGTCTCAGAGTTTATGTATGGTATAAACTGTATTTCATTGTTAGTTATTCAGGAAAGGCTCTGAATATAACTAATAATAATAAACATTTTTTTTATGTAACTGGTGAGGTATCAGTTACAAATATATACAAAAATGTAAGAAAGAGGTCTTCTGACTAAATTCACTAGAAATTAGTATTTTCTCTTAGGGTAAATTTATTTTCTTATTAAGATAACAGGACTCAGCCTTTTTATGTATTTTTCTGACACACCAACATATTATCTCTTGAGTGTAGAGATAAATTAATAAATAAAAATGTTTATCTTGAATATAAATGAAAATATTTGATTCTTGAAATGAATAAAAGATAGAAACTTATTACGTGACTTTTAGAAAATGCCTATATTATACTGACCAGCCAGCTCATATCTTGTCATACTGACTTTGTTATTTACAAACTACTCATAAAATTTGAGTAAAACTCATGGGTCGAAGCATTTCAAGCCCCTGCCCGCTACACATTTTTAATATCTCATCACGATGATACATATGATTGAAACGTTTCCTAAAAAAAAATAGCGACTTCGAGTAAAATTTAAAAAAAAAAAATTCCCAGTTTTTAGCGATTTTTAACCCCAAAACACAAATTTCCCGTGGTCTGTGAAACGCCGATTTTTAATATGTCACTACCAGGTATCCAATGAAACAAAATTGATATAAATTATTTCTGTTGCAATTGCATTGAGGTTGAGCCATTTTTCACCTCAGATTCCCTGGACTATAATTTTTTCATAGAGTTAGCGTTGTATAAAATAAATCTAACGTGCATAAGACAAACTTAAATAAAAAAAAATACCCAGGTATTGTAGGATCCGAGCAGTTCAAATGTCTGTTACAATTGTGTCCATCGCCTAATTTCTTATTTATATGCTCTGTATCACTGTAATGTTACCCGGTTCTAGTGTGATTTTTAAACATATCATTTAAAAATTGAAACGTCTATATCAATCGAACGGAGAGTCACCTAATGGCAACATCAAAAGCTCAAACACATCAAACGAATGAATAAATACTGTCATATTCCTGACTTGGTACAGGCATTTTCTCATGTAGAAAATAGTGGACTGAACCTGGTTTTATAGCTAGCGAAACCTCTTACTTGTATTACATTCGCATCAAATTCCATTATAATGACAACGCATCGTGAACAAAACAAACAGACAAATAGGTAAAAATGTCAAAAATAGGGGTACAGCAGTCAACAATGTATTATAATCTTAATCACCATAAAAACAAACAACTATGTAACAAGGAAGCACAAAAAGGCATATATATATCAAATTTAACAACCTCATTCGTTTCTTTTTTTATTATACGATATGAAATCCTGGGACCGAATCCTTACCTTGATATACACATCGTTCGGTTCACATTTGACTATGACGTAGAATCATGCGTTTGGCGTACATCATTTGCAGCATGTAAACGTTACACAAGTATAAAATAATTTTGTCGTTCAAAGTATAAACAGAATATAGTCTATAGTCTAAAATGCATTCTTAACCTGTTTCCCTTGTCCTTCTTGCCGTGGAAATTACATGCATAAACAACCGATACGACATTCTTCCATAGATGCAAAAATCTAGTTTGAAAGTTTGTCTTTACCTGTAAAAAATGTTTTTATAAACGGGATAGCACATCCTAATTTGTACTGTTTTGTTGTTTACCAAGCCTTGCATTTAGCTAAGCACCGAGAGTGAACTTATCGATCCATAAAATTAACTTATTTTTTAATGCTACCAGTTTAATACTGTTCTTTGGTCTTTGAATATTGTTTTATCGGTTAGATAATTATTCTGCTTTTAGTTGAATTATTATACACATATGCACATTCACGGTTCTACATTCCGCCTAAAGCTACTTTTGACATTGCACAAAGTCAATTTTTCTGATAATGACGTCTTTACACAAAATCCATCAGATGTTGGATGTGAGTGAGTTGTATTTAGCTTCAGACACATAGCATTTTTGTTATTGGCTATGAACTAGTTTTTAAAAACTGCGAGCATTTACAGATAACGGGTTGTGTTTTGTGTTATTCGTAGGGTCTTGTCTGCATTGCATTATTTTAATGATTGAGAGAAGGCCTTTTCAACTGACTTGTATAGTTTGTTCTTATGATGTATTGTTACACCCCTGTTCCAAGCTAGGGGAGGGTGTGCCGGCATGTAACATGCTTAACCTCGCTACATTCTCTATGTACCGGTCCAACATAATGAATCTTTAAATAAGTGCCCTCTCGTATGTTGTTATATATCATCTCTATTTTTTTAATTTTTATTTGTGTATATAAATTGGTATATAAAATTAGAATTGAATTTCATAACATTTGTCATTTCGTAGCAAATTATGTTGTATCTGTTATGTCGCCAAACATCGACGAAATAACAAAACAGTAATAATGATGACACATGAAATCAAACAATGGGAGGACTGTGACCAAAGATGAAATTTGGTCATGTATATACATGTCGATGATATAATAAAAAATAGTAATTTAATAAAGGCAACGTAACCGTACGATGTTATGCATCGTTTTCCTCCAGTAACGTGGTATATAAAACCAGCGTTTAAACAAATCCAAAATGCTAAAACAAGAATCATCCTTTATCTGATTCATTTATGTTTTTTTTCAACAAATATATATTAATCAAGGCAATATTTCATGAAGATATACATATATTAGTATTTCCTATTTGTCAATGATAAAGACCTCGTTAGACAACGTAGTTTCCCTTCTTTATCTAACAAAACAATGTTGTTAAATCATTGGTTTTTCTCTCGATTTTATACCTTCTCACAATCCTTGTTTTTGGCCACGAGCATCAATTAAGAGACACTCATTTACGAAATGGTTGAAAATATGGGACCGTAAGTGTTATTGGGATAAACTAAAGATTGTTAAAATCGTTGTTTATGCATGATTGGTCTTTTCCACATTATAATTTAAATCTTTATGTTTTCTTTATTAATCCGTGTCTGTCTAAATACAAAGCTGACACGATTGATATCCAATGACTTTCAACTTCGTACGAGGGTCTCGATGTCAGAGTTGTCTGAGTAGTCAAACTACTGTGTCACTGACTTGTCAACAGTGATATTGGGTTGAAATCCCGAATGTATCAGTTGCGCTCGAGTCCAATCTTGATTAACTAGGATTGTCAGGTTTACTATCGAAGGTCTGTGGTTCTATTCGGGTACTTCGGCTTCTTTTACCAAAATAGAGGCCCTAAAGAACCTGTATCACTCACCTTAGTCTATGTGCATATCATAAACGAAGAACGCAGATGGATTCATGACAAAATCGTGTTTTGGTGATAGTGATGTGTCTGTAGATCTTACTTACTGAACATTCTTGCTGCTTACAATTATCTCTCTCTATAATGAACTTAGCCCAGTAGTTAAAATATTTTGTAAAACTTTACAAAACTTTTGAAAATTGTTAAACATTGACAATAAAGATCAATAACTCCTTAAGGGGTCAATTGACCATTTTGATCATGTTGAATTATTTGTAGGGATTACTTTGCTGTACATTATTGCTGTTTACAGTTTATCTCTATCTATAATAATATTCAAGTTAATGATCAAAAGCTGCAAAATTTTCTTAAAATAACCAATTCAGGGGTAGCAATCCAACAACGGATTGTCTGATTGGTCTGAAAATTTCAGGGAAGATGGACCTTGACCTAACGAACAAAATTACCCCGTCAGATTTGCTCTATATATGCTTTGCTTTCTGAGGTACATGTATGAGCCAAAAACTGCATTTTACCCTATGTACTATTTTTAGCCATATCGGCCATCTTGGTTCGAAAACGGGGTCATCGGATTCATTTTTCAAACTAGAAAATCCTAATAATGACTGTGGACAAGTATGGTTAAATTTGTTTTAGTAGTTTTAGAGGAGATGATTTTTGTAAAAGATTACAAAAATTTACGAGAAATTGTTGAACAATAAATATAAAAGTCAATAACTTCTAAAGGGATCAACTGACCATTTTAGTTATATTGATTGTTTTGTAGATCTTACTTTGTTGAACATTATTGCAGTTTACAGTTTACCTGTATCTATAATAATATTCAAGATAATAACCAAAAACGACAAAATCTCCTTAAAATTACCAATGCAGGGGCAGTAACCCAACAACAGGTTGTCCGATTCATCGGAAAATTTCAGAGCAGATATATCTTGACCTGATGAACAATTTGACCAAATGTCAAATTTGCTCTAAAGGCTTTAGTTTCAGAGATATAAGCCGGAATCTACATTTTACCCCCATGTTATATTTTTAGCCATGGCAGCCATCTTGGTTGGTTGGCCGGGTCACCGGACACATTTTTAAACTAGATACCCCAATGATGATTGTGGCCAAGTTTGGTTGAATTTGGCCCAGTAGTTTCAGATGACAATTTATGTAAAAGTTAATGACGACGGACGCCAACCTTTGGGCCAGGAGAGCTAAAAAATGAACAAATTTTTTTTTGAAAAACGTATTTTTTAGAAAATGTTTATCAAAATTGATCGTGAATGATCAGGCAACGCATTTGTTACATATAGTGAAAGACAAAGAGTGACCAAACTGCTTTCTATCACATTATCCAAACTTAACATCCCAATGCCCCCCTTTTTAGCTCACTTGGCACGAAGGGCAAAGTTATGTTTTCCCATCACTTGGCGTCCGTTTTCATTAAATTTTACAAAAATCATCTCCTCCAGAACTACTGGGCCAAATTCAAGCAAACTTTGCCAGTATCTAGTTTAATCAAAGTGCTAGATAGCAACTCTGAAAAGTTTGCAACTGTAGATGTGTATTATTTCAAATATGTATTTACAGTATGATGTACAGTAGTTTTCGTCTGTTTATGTAATTCGTACATGTTTCTCGTTTTTCGTTTTTATATTATAGATTAAACCGTTGGTTTTTTCTGTTTGAATGGTTTTGCACTAGTAATTTTTTTGGCCCTTTATAGTTTGCTGTTTGGTGTGATCCAATGCTCTGTGTTGAAGGCCGTACCTTGACCTATAATGGTTTACTTTTATAAATTGTTACTTGGATGAAGAGTTGTCTCATTGGCACTCATGCCACATCTTCCTATATCTATTCAGTCACAGCTTTGGTGCTTTTACCAAACCATTGTGTCTTCAGGAATAGTCAAAAATTAGTTTCTTCATGTTTGTCATATAAAATTTTGATATTTTCTAGTGCAACCTTAAACTGTAAATCTAAAAAAATGAAATATATACAGAAAGCTCTGAAATTTCATTAAGTGTCCATGCCATGTCTAGGGCCTGCGATTTTAGTATATTTTTCTTGATTTAGGTCCTCTATATTTGTTTTTGAGTAAATTTTATTATTACTGATTAACCCGTTAGTTGTCTTGTTTGAATTGTTCCACATGGGTCATGTCAGCCTTTTATAGCACCTTTTATATGGTATGAGTTTTCTCATTGCTGACGACCGTATGGTGGCCTATTATAGTTGTTTTATATATCTTCCTCCTTTGAGCTCTTTTGGATAACATTATTTTATTTGCTACCACATCCTTATTTTTTTTTTAAATAAAACAGTTAGTACGGTGACCGAGTAAGGAAAAGTTGCTTATTCAAGGATTTTAATCGTCATTCGGACTATACGGCTATTAATCACATTATTGGTAGTTCAAAGGTTACACTTCACATTTTGACTTGTCGTCAAAAAATCGTACAGTGCAATTTTTGTAAAATGGGATTTAAAGTACGTTACCTTATTTTAAAGAAAAAAAGACTTTCAAAAGTTTTAAGGTCTACATTCTTAAAGAACAATCGTGATATGCTTTCTGTTATTATATGAATTGTTGTTACACCTTATTTTAACAATTTCAACAAAACAATTGCAAAATTAATCCGTTATTGAAGAGTTTTTGTAAAAATTGAACACAACAGATATTTGTATTTAATAGAGTACGATTCATTTTCATCATTTAGTTTTACGCAAAATGTAACATAATAAATTTTTATATGATGTTTTCAACATTTAAATGATATTTCAAACCTTTATTAAAAACAATGACAATATCAAAATCATTTATCTCAGAAGCATTATTTTGACTTGTGCATTGAAAAGAATATGCATCACCAAATCGAAGATACAGGCTTTCCTCCAGCAATTCGACTTCTACAAAAATATTGAACCGGTCCGATACTATTATTTTAATTTATAAATGATATTTCGTATCACAAAGATTTTTAATAGCAAAAATGTGTTCAATTCGATCTATTTTGTTATTCATGTTCCGATTTCGTGTTGGATATCGTGTTTTTTTTAAGGTGTTTTAAAAAGATTTCTTATTTTCGTATGTTTATTTGATATGTTTTTTTTCCATTTTATATATTCAAAAAACCAAGAACCAAATCTTAATTTATACCTGTAATTATCTGAAAAATGTTTAAATTAGAAAGTCCTTTACGATTAGGTCCTAGTAGTTCAAAAAGACCAAATAGTTATCAAAAGTACCAGGATTATAATTTAGTACGCCAGACACGCATTTCGTCTACATAAGACTCATCAGTGACGCTCATATCAAAATAGTTATAAAGCCAAACAAGTACAAAGTTGAAGAGCATTGAGGATCCAAAATTCCAAAAATGTTGTGCAAAATACAGCTCCGGTAATCTATTCCTGGGACAAGAAAATCCTTAGTTTTTCGAAAAAAATAAATTTTTTGTAAACAGGAAAAAAATGACCACATAATTGATATTCATGTCAACACCGAAGTGCTGACTACTGGGCTGGTGATACCCTCGGGGACGAAACGTCCACCAGCAGTGGCATCGACCCAGTGGTATAAATAGTTATCAAAAGTACCAGGATTAAAATTTAGTACGCCAGACGCGCGTTTCGTCTACATAAGACTCATCATTGACGCTCATATCAAAATAGTTATAAAGCCAAACAAGTACAAAGTTAAACGGCATTGAGGATCCAAAATTCCAAAAATGTTGTGCCAAATACGGCTAAGGTAATCTATTCATGGGACAAGAAAATCCTTAGTTTTTCGAAAAATTCAAAGTTTTGTAAATAGGAAATTTATAAAAATGACCACATAATTGATATTCATGTCAACACCGAAGTGCTGACTACTGGGCTGGTGATACCCTCGGGGACGAAACGTCTACCAGCAGTGGCATCGACCCAGTGGTATAAATAGTTATCAAAAGTACCAGGATTATAATTTAGTACGCCAGACACGCGTTTCGTGTACATAAGACTGATCAGTGACGCTCATATCAAAATAGTTATAAAGCCAAACAAGTACAAAGTTGAAGAGCATTGAGGATTCAAAAATCCCAAAAGTTGTGCCAAATACGGCTAAGGTAATCTATTCCTGGGACAAGAAAATCCTTAGTTTTTCGAAAAATTCAAAGTTTTGTAAACAGGAAATTTATAAAAATGACCACATTATTGATATTGATGTCAACACGGAAGTGCTGACTACTGGGCTGGTGATACCCTCGGGGACGAAACGTCCACCAGCAGTGGCATCGACCCAGTGGTGTAAACAGTTATCAAAAGTACCAGTATTATAAGTTAGTACGCCAGACGCGCGTTTCGTCTACATAAGACTCATCAGTGACGCTCATATCAAAATAGTTATAAAGCCAAACAAAAAAAATGTTGAAAAGCATTGAGGTTCCAAAATTCCAAAAAGTTATGCCAAATACGGCTAAGGTATTCTATTCCTGGGACAAGAAAATCCTTAGTTCTTTGAAAAATTCAAATTTTTGTAAACAGGAAAAACAAGTGAAACTGCGAGCTACTGCTCAATGATGATACCCCCGCCGCAAATGGATAATATTAATAGTGTAAAAATATGCAAGTTTTCGGTTAACAGGAAGTTGTCGAGTGATGAATCTGAAAACGCATCACACGGTATAGCTGACTTATATAAATCCTGAAACCAAATTTCAGAAATCCTTGTATTGTAGTTCCCGAGAAAAATGTGACGAAAATTTTCAACGTGGCTATCATGTGTAAAATCATACAAGTGTTCTATAAACAGGAAGTTGTCAGGTGATCAATCTGAAAACGCATCACACGGTATAGCTGACTTAGATAAACCCTGAAACCAAATTTCAGAAATCCTTGTATTGTAGTTCCTGAGAAAAATGCAACGAAAAATATTCATGGGACGGACGGACTGACTGACGGACTGACGTACTGACGGACTGACGGACTGACGGAAGGACAGACAGAGGTAAAACAGTATACCCCCCCCCTTTTTGAAAGCGGGGGTATAAAAATGACCACATAATTGATATTTATTTCAACACCGAAGTGCTAACTACTGGGCTGGTGATACCCTCGGGGACGAAACGACCACCAGCAATTGCACTGACCCAGTGGTGTAACAAGTATATCAAAAGTACCAGGATTATAATTTAGAACGCCAGACACGCATTTCGTCAACATAAGACTCATCAGTGACGCTCATATCAAAATAGTTATAAAGCCAAACAAGTACAAAGTTGAAGAGCATTGAGGATCCAATATTCCAAAAAGTTGTGCCAAATACGGCTAAGGTAATCTATTCCTGGGACAAGAAATCCTTAGTTTTTCGAAAAAATCAAAGTTTTGTAATCAGGAAATTTATAAAAATGACCACATAATTGATATTGATGTCAACACCGAAGTGCTGACTACTGGGCTGGTGATACCCTCGGGGACGAAACGTCCACCAGCAGTGGCGTCGAACCAGTAGTGTAAATAGTTATCAAAAGTACCAGGATTATAATTTAGTACGCCAGACGCGCGTTTTGTCTACATAAGACTCATCAGTGACGCTCGTATCAAAATAGTTATAAAGCCAAACAAGTACAAAGTTAAAGAGCATTGAGGATCCAAAATTCCAAAAATGTTGTGCCAAATACAGCTCAGTTAATGTATTCCTTGGACAAGAAAATCCTAAGTTTTTTGAAAAATTCAAAGTTTTGTAAACAGGAAATTTATAAAAATGACCACATTATTGATATTGATGTCAACACCGAAGTGCTGACTACTGGGCTGGTGAAACCCTCGGAGACGAAATGTCCACCACCAGTGGCATCGACCCAGTGGTATAAATAGTTATCAAAAGTACCAGTATCATAATTTAGTACGCCAGACGCGCGTTTCGTCTACATAAGATTCATCAGTGACGCTCATATCAAAATAGTTATAAAGCCAAACAAGTAAAACGTTGAAAAGCATTGAGGATCCAAAATTCCAAAAAGTTGTGCCAAATACGGCTAAGGTAATATATTCCTGGGACAAGAAAATCCTTAGTTCTTCGAAAAATTCAAATTTTTGTAAACAGGAAAAAAAAATGACCACATGATTGATATTCATTTCAACACCGAAGTGCTGACTACTGAGCTGGTGATACCCTCGGGGACGAAACGTCCACCAGCAGTTGCATCGACCCAGTGGTGTAAATAGTATATCAAAAGTACCAGGATTATAATTTAGTACGCCAGACGCGCGTTTTGTCTACATAAGACTCATCAGTGACGCTCATATCAAAATAGTTATAAAGCCGCACAAGTACAAAGTTCTACGGCATTGAGGATCCAAAATTCCAAAAATGTTGTGCCAAATACATCTCAGTTAATGTATTCCTTGGACAAGAAAATCCTTAGTTTTTCGAAAAATTCAAAGTTTTGTAAACAGGAAATTTATAAAAATGACCACATTATTGATATTGATGCCAACACCGAAGTGCTGACTACTGGGCTGGTGATACCTTCGGGGACGAAACGTCCACCAGCAGTGGCATCGACCCAGTGGTATAAATAGTTATCAAAAGTACCAGTATTTTACTTTAAGCTGCTATGGACTACCCAGTGGCTCCTGATATAACTTTGTTACTGCTGGATCGCCCTTCAGTAATTCAATCGTCATCAAGTTTTGATTGACAAGTTGATTGTGCTTCTTTCTTGCAATAAATGCCATGACAAATTTACAGCCAAATAAAACATAATTTCTTTAGTGATTTTGATTTATAGTTTATTTGTTGGATTCATTAATTACATCATGAGGTCAAACAATGAGAATACAGATTTAAACAATACAAGTACACTTACATTTTATATAGGCCCCCCTTTCAATCTATGTGTGTGTATATATATATCTATATATACAATAATAAACCATAGAATATTTTATAAGGCTATTTAAATGGTTAATACAATGTTTATTGTCTAATACTGTGAAATAAGTTGGAACGAACTGACCAAGCAACTTGGGATGAATTTGTTGGTACAAATCGGAGTTGGAACGAATTATCCAGATCCCAACATGAACCTTACTATAAATCAGGATCTCAAGTTCTCCAGAAAGGATAGCAGATTCTGTTGCATATGTAGTACCTCTGTGATGATCATGTAAATATTAATTGGAGATAAGGAATACATTTTCCATACGTCTATCACACGTAAATTGTATGTTTGTGTCATTGAATAGGTCTGGCGCATGAATATGTATATTAGTTAACGCAAAAATATGTACTCCATGATATTTGCTATCTGATAACAAATATACTAAAAAAACTTTTATTATCATTCAAATGAATGTTTTGTATTTACTATTTAATTTAATTAACGATTAAGGTGAAGTAAAAATATTTTTTGTTATTATAATGTCGGTCCTGATTGTGTTATTATTGCCACCATATTGTTTACATTGGTTACGAAAAGAATTTTGTTCATTATTGTCTATCAAAAAATAAACAACGTCAAGAACAACTACTAGAAGTCCTCTCGCCTAATCATATTAATGTGTTCCCTAGTATGCAAAACATAAAAGAGTTGTTACAAGGAATAGCTGGTAATCAAAATAAACACTAGAAGTTCTACCATTGCAATCACAAATTGGATTGATGTTAATAAAAAATCCACTCTTTCATATTCATCCAAAAGTCTTTAACAAGAATAAAATGAATGCAACACACTAAAATATAATCTTCTATGTAAATTAAGCTATTAATAAGTGCAAAAGACTAGAGCAACAAGTCACAAACTTTCTATTGAACACAAAGAAAATAGTTATCATAAGATGCATCTATAGGTTTAACAACCATTACAAGTATTAGATACAGTACACAGGTAACAAAGAAACAGGCCGGTAACAACCGTTGTCGGATAGTTTTTCTACACGAGTAGTCAGGTCAAGGTCCGATGTGATAGCCTCGGACCTTGACCTGACTACAAGTGCATACAAACTATACGAGAGGTTGTTTCCGGCCTGCTTTTTTGTTACTTTTGTTTTGTATCTGACTTGTATGACGTTTCAATAAAGTAGTAATGCATTTTACAAGACTGAACATTTGAGAAACCTAAATGGCCATAAAGCAGTAAATGTAAGTTATATTGTAAACAAATGTATGCTTCATTTCCCTTCAACAGAGATTTTTTTTCTACGAAAAAAAAAACAAGAATCAAATTAATTCCATAAAAAAAAACCGTTTCAAGAAAAAGATGAATATTGTACACATTTGAGATCTTTTTAAAATGCAACTTCGTAAAAAAGAAATAGAATTAAGAAATATTTTAGTAAGCTAACGTTTGGTTTTAATGGAGGAAACGGAAAGAGGGAAGGGGGACTAAATTATTTTTAAAATAAACGGGCTATGGTATTTTAATGAAAAAAAGAGGATGTGCCATTCCATCCCCCATCCCCCCATTCCCCCTTTTAACAAAAAATCGTAAAAATCGCACGTTTTCTGCCAAATGCATACATTTATCGGGTTGTTGTCGCTTTGACACATTCCCCATTTCCTTTCTCAATTTTATTCAATATTCAGGATGTGTGTGCGTGGCGAAACCCCCCTTTTTAGGACGATCGATGCATTTGAATAGGGAATAATGATGGACCCCCTTTTTTTGCCTGGGTTGGGAACCCCCGTTTTTTTCAAATTTTTATTTCTGTCAATAACAATATAAATGTATCAAAAGAATGAATTTCCTACTTCATTAGTGAATGAGATGTTATGAAAAAAATGTTTTCTGTCTCGTTATAAGATATACTTAAGAATATAATACATTGATTTTTTTTTAAATTCATGATTGTCTGTGCAAGAGTTGATCGGGATTAAACACGTATTACTAAATTGTCCAATCGTATCTAACCGTCCAAAATTGGTAACATGTATAATAAAGTGAACGATTTTCTTCAAGATTTGCTGCTTATTTGGACATGTATTACACAAACACTTTTTATTGCTAGGATCAATCGTGCATTGGTGAGTTGATATACAGGGATTTTATCTTTTGATAAGATTTGATTTTTATTTAAATATTTTGTCTTTTTTATTGAAATATAAACGTCGGTATCATCGTTTCTTTACTGTTAGCATTTTCCAAAATACTATTCATGTCCATATTTTGAAGAAAATATGTTTAATGACAATTTTTTTTTGCTTCATAAAGGAGGTGGGGGGGGGGGGGGATATTCTTTCCTGAGTACATTAATTATTTAGTTTTCCAAAGCACTATACGGTATTCGGAAAATTATGAATAATGTAGAACATCAATTTGTCATCTGCTTCACCATAGTAATATATTTTTTTTTATTAAAATTTGGGATCAAACTAATTTTTTTCAGGAGAAAACCATACCCCCCTTTTTTTGAAGTTAATAGGCAAATTCTTTAGTGCACTGATATGAAAAGTATTTTCAATGGAATTGTTTGATAAATATTAATTTGGTGCTAACGTAAATATTTTATTTAAAAAAAAAAAGAAAGGAAATATATCGGTAAAACCAAAAAGTTCAAATCTAATTGAAAGTTAAAGTGCCCTTGAACTCACTGATCAGACACGAGTGAATCTATTCATAAAATGAGTCCGTGTATCATCTAAAAAGAGTCCGTGTAACACCCGTTAATATACTGTTGTTCTATAGCACTGCAGGGGGCAAAGTCGTACAACTGTTAAGAATTGGATATCACTTACTGATGTAGTTTTTTTCCAAAAATAACCCAAACTGAATAATCATAAGAATGGATGACAAATGCGACTATGCATGGTACCTATAGAACACAGAGGCATGATGATAAATTTATCGCGGAAGGAAGAGAAGCGACACACAAAATGAGGTCTTCTAGTTGAATAGTGTAAATACTTAATGAAGCTTGACATAGGCTTGTTAATTTTCATATTGGAATGGAATAACTTGAGTTGATATTTATTTATTTATTTAATAATGAACTTTTGAGAAGGTCAATACGTTATTCATAAAATTCTTGTTATCTCCTTTGATTGACTTGCAAGTTATTTTTGTCTGCTGCGACGATTCCTCTATGGTTATCATGTGTGACGTCATCGGATGTCATAAATCGAAATTTAGCAAGATATGTTTTTATATTGACCATCAATATACATATAAATAGAAGCATAGCTTCAATATACTTTAAAATAGTAACAAGGCTTCGGATATGTAAAATACCTTTGAAACACGTGATCATTATATCCAATGAAAACAGTAGAATGCTACAACATATGTAATACTAAGCGATAACCAATTCTCACTCGTTATGAACCTTTCAAGTATTACATATACCGGGTACAAATACTATGTTAAAGTTAATGACAATATTACATACCTTGAGGTACTATTTTCAGTTTAATTAAAGCCTTTTGTATTTCTCCATTATCATTCATCAGCAAGCAAAAATATTTTCCAGCATTTTCCATTCTTGTGATCTTTATAGTCAGAGATGGAAAATCGGGCACACCTCCACTGTACTGTTCAGTAGAAAGGTCCAATTCCCCATTTTCGTTGAACCATTTGACTGCTATTAGTTTATGTTTATCATCAAAATGGGGTTCCATAGTTATATCATCTCCTTTAAAAACATTGTATACAGTTGGTTTTGACTGTGAATCAATGTCTGAAAACAAGAAACTAAATACTTAGTAATCCAAAGAATAATAATATTTAAGATCCAGATATTAAAGTTTATATTGATGGACATACAATGTACATGAAGCTGTCAAATTACGTAAATAACCAGTAGGGGATTCATACGGTTTCATAATTATTCATTACCACAGCTGGTCATTAGATATATCATGGCCCATGGAAGTATTATATTGACAGGAACTACAACGATTAATTAGCATTTATTTATAACCCGGGTAACCCTGTAGAAAAGATATGGAAACTGTCTAATTAGTACACTGTCGTTAATTTCTTTTGTGACTATCTGCGATGCCGCGGTCATAAATTGACCAGAGATACTTCTTATCAATCACGTGGTTTTAATCGAGACAACTTAACAATATTACCTGTCGGAAAACACCTTTACTTATTTCAATCGCGTCGGTAGACCTTTATTCGTGAACAACTTATTTAAACAAATCGACTGATGCATAAAAAATGAAAATCGGCCCAGAATTATTTATTCTACAACGATTTGAAATAGTGAGTGACATTATTTTATTAGCTCACCTGGCCCAAAGGGCCAAGTGAGCTTTTCTCATCACTTGGCGTCCGGCGTCCGGCGTCGTCCGTCGTCGTCCGTCGTCGTCCTGCGTTAACTTTTACAAAAATCTTCTCCTCTGAAACTACTGGGCCAAATTTAACCAAACTTGGCCACAATCATCATTGGGGTATCTAGTTTAAAAAATGTGTCCGGTGACCCGGCCAACCAACCTAGATGGCCGCCATGGCTAAAAATAGAACATAGGGGTAAAATGCAGTTTTTGGCTTATAACTCAAAAACCAAAGCATTTAGAGCAAATCTGACAGGGGTAATATTGTTCAACAGGTCAAGATCTATCTGCCCTGAAATTTTCAGTTGAATCGGACATTTCGTTGTTGGGTTGCTGCCCCTGAAATGGTAATTTTAAGGAAATTTTGCTGTTTTTGGTTATTATATTGAATATTATTATAGATAGAGATAAACTGTAAACAGCAATAATGTTCAGCAAAGTAAGATCTACAAATAAGTCAACATGATCAAAATGGTCAGTTGACCACTTTAGGAGTTATTGCCCTTTATAGTCAATTTTTAACCATTTTTCGTAAATCTTAGTAATCTTTTAGAAAAATCTTCTTCTCTGAAACTACTGGGTCAAATTTAACCAAACTTGGCCATAATCATCATTGGGGTATCTAGTTTAAAAAATGTGTCCGGTGCCCCGCCAAACCAACCAAGATGGCCGCCATGGCTAAAAATAGAACATAGGGGTAAAATGCAGTTTTTGGCTTATAAATCAAAAACCAAAGCATTAAGAGCAAATCTGACACATAGTAAAATTGTTCATCAGGTCAAGATCTATCTGCCCTGAAATTTTCAGATGAATCGGACATTCCGTTGTTGGGTTGCTGCCCCTGAAATGGTAATTCTAAGGAAATTTTGCTGTTTTTGGTTATTATCTTGAATGTTATTATAGATAGAGATAAACTGTAAACAGCAATAATGTTCAGCAAAGAAAGATTTACAAATAAGTCAACATAACCGAAATGGTCAGTTGATCCCTTTAGGAGTTATTGCCCTTTATAGTCAATTTTTAACCATTTTCCGTAAATCTTAGTAATCTTTTACAAAAATCTTCTCCTCTGAAACTACTGGGCCAAATTAATCCAAACTTATCCACAATCATCTTTGGGGTATCTAGTTTGAAAAATGTGTCCGATGACCCGGCCATCCAACCAAGATGGCCGCCATAGCTAAAAATAGAACATAGGGGTAAAATGCAGTTTTTGGCTTATAACTCAAAAACCAAAGCGTTTAGAGCAAATCTGACTGGGGTTAAATTGTTTATCAGGTCAAGATCTATCTGCCCTGAAATTTTCAGATAAATCGGACAACCCGTTGTTGGGTTCCTTCCCCTGAATTGGTAATTTTAAGGAAATTTTACTGTTTTGGTTATTATCTTGAAAATTATTATAGATAGAAATAAACTGTAAACAGCAATAATGTTCAGCAAAGTAAGATCTACAAATAAGTCAACATGACCTAAATGGTCAATTGACCCCTTAAGGAGTTATTGCCCTTTATAGTCAATTTTTAACCATTTTTCGTAAATCTTAGTAATCTTTTACAATAATCTTCTCCTCTGAAACTACTGGGCCAAATTAATCCAAACTTATCCACAACGATCTTTGGGGTATCTAGTTTAAAAAATGTGTCCGATGACCCGGCCATCCAACCAAGATGGCCGCCATGGCTAAAAATAGAACATAGGGGTAAAATGCAGTTTTTGGCTTATAACTCAAAAACCAAAGCGTTTAGAGCAAATCTGACATGGGGGTTAAATTGTTTATCAGGTCAAGATCTATCTGCACCGAAATTTTCAGATGAATCGGACAACCCGTTGTTGGGTTCCTGCCCCTGAATTGGTAATTTTAAGGAAATTTTGCTGTATAGTTATTGTCTTGAATATTATTATAGATAGAGATAAACTGTAAACAGCAATAATGTTCAGCAAAGTAAGATTTACAAATAAGTCAACATGACCGAAATGGTCAATTGACCCCCTAAGGAGTTATTGTCCTTTATAGTCAATTTTCAACAATTTTTATAAAATTTGTAAATTTTTACTAACATTTTCCACTGAAACTACTGGGCCAAGTTCATTATAGATAGAGATAATTGTAAGCAGCAAGGAAGTTCAGTAAAGTAAGATGTACAAACACATCACCATCACCAAAATACAATTTTGTCATGAATCCATCTGCTTTCTTTGTTTAATAGTCACATAGACCAAGGTGAGCGACACAGGCTCTTTAGAGCCTCTAGTTAGTTTGTGGGTGAAGTTTAAATCGCGATTAAGGTGTTTTCTGGTTACCGCCGGTTAACAATAAATATATTTGATAAATATTAAAACTGTGAAGTTTAGAGTAATATATATGGTTAAGCATGGAAGTATTATATTGACAGGAACTACAACGATTAATTAGCATTTATTTATAACCCGGGTAGCCCTGTAGAAAATACATGGAAACTGTCTAATCAGTACGCTGTCGTTAATTTCTTTTGTGACTATCTGCGATGCCGCGGTCATAAATTGACCAGAGATACTTCTTACCAATCACGTGGTTTTAATCGAGACAGCTTAACAATATTACCTGTCGGAAAACACCTTTACTTATTTCAATCGCGTCGGTAGACCTTTATTCGTGAACAACTTATTTAAACAAATCGACTGATGCATAAAAAATGAAAATCGGCCCAGAATTAATTATTCTACAACGATTTGAAATAGTGAGCGACATTATTTTATTAGTTTTTGGGTGAAGTTTAAATCGCGATTAAGGTGTGTTCCGGTTACCGCCGGTTAACAATAAATATATTTGGTAAATATTAAAACTGTGAAGATTAGAGTGATATATATGGTTAAGTTACTGGATAATCCTGGAAAGTAGAAATTTCCAATTTATATTACGAAAATTAATCGATCAAGTACCAATCAACAAAATACAGCAGAAGAAAACAGAGATCTAACTACGTTATATATAAATAGCTAATTATGTAATATATTTTTGTCCTCTAAAATATGTTATCACTATCCGACCAAATGATACTGGTAAATATTATTGAACAGTCGCATAAGAATTTGTATAATGTCACTATACAAATCCTTGAGTCGCAGTACTAAAAAAAAATTCAGTGAACATTCGTATATACCAACCAATGATCTTACCCTGGATTTAAAGCGAAGCTTAATAATCCCTACATTTGTCTAAAATCTCTTTGATCTTTTGATTTTATCAGAACGATCATTTAAAATCGTCTAAAAAATGCAGGAAATGTGTGCCACTCAGTGGAGTAAACAGTAATTATTATATAATCACAACTTGCGATATATATTACATATAGTCCAATTTCTACCGAAAAATAAATCAATAAAAATGGGGCATTTATTCAATACATTTGGCACAAATTTCCATCGTCAATGTGTTTTTCTATAGAATTAATGATGACTCGCATTAATCTATCAATCACTCAATCGGCACACATATGATGTAAGGTAACGGAATCTGCCGAGGTTTGCCGATTGCTGTTTCCTAAGAATTTATCACAACTTTCGATTTCTTCGTTTATTTCCGTAATCCCGAAAGCAACCGAGAATGACAATATCGTAGGGCACCACATGCTGGTGTGTAAATAACGTGCCATGTTTCAAGCTAATTAACATGTCATTAAATTGCGCACGGCATCGCAGATGAAACGTTTGAAGTCGGGTCGTAGTAGTTCCTGTCAATATAATACTTCCATGGGTTAAGTTACTGGATAATCCTGGAAAGTAGAAATTTCTAGTTTACAACACGAAAATAAATCGAGCAAGTACCAATCAACAAAATACAGCAGAAGAAAACAGAGATCTAACTACGTTATATAGCTATTTATATAATACATTTCTGTCCCCTAAAATATGTTATCACTATCCGACCAAATGAAACCGTCCAAATGATACTGGTAAATATTATTAAACAGTCGCACAAGAATTTGTATAATGTCACTATACCAATCCTTGAGTCGCAGTACTAAAAACATATTCAACACATCGGGGTTCAGCTGAACATTCGTATATACCAACCAATGATCTTACCCTGGATTTAGAGCGAAGCTTAATAATTCCTACATTGATCTAAAATCTCTTTGATCTTTTGATTTTATCAGAACGATAATTTACAATCGTCTTAAATATGCAGGAAATGATATATATTAAATATAGTCCAATTTCTACCGAAAAATAAATCAATGAAAATGGGGCATTTATTCAATAAAGTTGGTACAAATTTCCATCGTCAATGTGTTTTTCTATAGAATTAATGATGACTCGCATTAATCCATCAATCACTCAATCGGCACACGTATGCAGATGTAGGATAACGGAATCTGCCGAGGTTTGCCGATTGCTGTTTCCTAAGAATTTATAACAACTTTCGACTTCTTCGTTTATTTCCGTAATCCCGAAAGCAACCGAGAATGACAATATTGTAGGGCGCCACACGCTGGTATGTAAATAACGTGCCATGTTTCAAGCTAATTAACATGTCATTAAATTGCGCGCGGCATCGCAGATGAAACGTTTGAAGTCGGGTCGTAGTAGTTCCTGTTAATATAATACTTCTATGCATGGACCAAGTAGTCAATGCTTTCGTAAAAACATTTTGAATATTGTTTAGACTGATAGATTTTTATATATCAATGCTCAAAAGTCATCCTATTCAATAGTTCTAACTAGGGAAATATATGTGAAAGAAAGTTTTACATTCATTCAACGTATTGACAGGTTCAAAGAATGGGCAAACAAAAAGTTGATATCTACTATAAAAGTTGTTATAAAATACAAACAAAAAACTTTTAGACAGGAAACCTTAATTTAAAGCACAAATGATACTTGCAAATATGGATCTCCAAACATATTGCATGGACAACGCTCTTTTTACCACTTTCGCCAATTAAAGGTCTACATCTTAACAACGACAATAAGCATACATGTGATGGACTGTGAAACTCGGATCAGAAGATTAGGACTCAGATCCCGAGGATTTTTATCACTATAAATTTTGTCGTAAATGTAACCGTATGATGCAGAAATTACCTTTTAAAGTGTTTTTTCTTCAACGTTCCATCTGAATGTAATATGTTTATAAAATTGAGAATGAAAATGTATCGTTGTACTTTAAAATGTTCTTTATTTTTATTCAATCTAACAAATTTTTTTTTTTAGAAAATTCTTAAATTCTTTTTAATATTTCTTTTGAACTTTATTCATTAAAAGAAACACTGCTTTAAGAACATTTCTTCATGCTTTAAAACTTACACAAGCTGTTTACAAAGGTCATACTTATTATATAAATTTCAATTTAAACCTTGAAAAGAAGTATAGAACCCTCAAATTATATCCAATTTTTTTATATAAATTTTTCCTAAGACATTTAAAACTATTTAATTACCATCCTGAGATGATTATTTATTCAATTTATATTTCATTTATATTCTTTAAAAAATTAACGAAAGGCCATGTTTTTTTATATTGTTGGTTTATGGATCCGCAGACCTTATTTTTCTGATTAGCAGAATAAAAATAAAATTGATATTTCATGCTTTTTTATTTCCTCTGACCCTAACAAATACGTTATCCCTGAAATATAAATAAAAATAAAATTTTTTTTTCTGTTAAATGAAATGCATCAAACACGGCTAACAGAATCAATAACATATTGTGTTGTGAAAATAAAAATTCAAAAATTATCCATATGTTTACGTATTTAAAAATAGACAAAAAATCAATCATGACCTTGAAATGTTGTTTGTGCAAATAATATTGCGGAGCGAAACCGGAGTTAAATACCCATTAGTTTGTGTCATAATTCCATAAGATGTATCATTTCATAGATATTATGGGCCTGTCCAACCGAGAAAGATGTCAAATTTAAGTAATATTTATTCACAAGCAATTTTTAATTTTCTTGTTTCATTGATAAAAATAAAAATTCTTCCATTTAGATATAAAAAACGTGAATGCATGACAACTCATGAATCTGATATCTTCGTTTTTTTAGTGGACAGGTCTATTAGGCTTTTGACAAGAATGGTAATTAAAGCTTTTTTTCGTACAATGTGTTTGCAATTCTTATTTATTAATTTTCGTGCTTGAAGATCATTATTCACCAAATTTCCTTCATGGATCTGGTTTTTTTTTGTTCCTGAACTCTGAATTGACAATCATACTACAGGATAAGCTGGATATGACCGCAGATGTCCAACCCTAAAAAGTGGACACAATATTCACGCTTGATATAGGACTGAATTTGGATTGTAATTAAATTTTTGACATAGTATAGGTTTCTGACACAGAATAATTGTAGTCAAAGAAATTCAAATTGTTTATATGATTTGAATTTATATTTAACTTTTGCTTTTGTGCAATACACTTTATGCTGTTGCGAATTGACCCCCTCCCCAATTTGAAGAAATATTCTTTTTAATTTCTGAAATATAAAATGTGAAAAAATTGTCCCCCTAATTTCTTATTTACCCCACCCACCACCAATTTTATTTCACCCCCTCCTTTCCCTTTTTCCAAAAAAAATCTGTCCCTCAAGTTATGGTCATAATCTTAATTCAAATTTCTAATGGAGTTTGCAACCATTATTACATAGTTACCCATTTAAATACATCATAAAAATCTTAAAATAAAAAATGACATACATAATCTTTATAAAATTATTATCAACGAATAGTGACTTCTAAAAATAAATTGACAGCTAATCGTCTCAAGACAATACAACATTTCTTAAAGTCATATGAAACCTCAATTTAAAAATGTTTTTTTTTATAACAAAATGGATAGTTGTCATTATTAAACTTGTACATGTTCCGAAGCATATGAGTATTTGGACCATACGCGTATGGTCATGACCATATGCGTATACTCATATGGTCCGACCATACGCGTATGGTCCGACCGTACGCATATGGTCGGACCATATGAGTATAATACTCGTTAGAATATTAACGGGCCGGACCATATGAGTATTTGAACCCTATAGGTATTTATTTCAAATTACATTATAAACGTTTCAATAATACAAAAACTTTATCTAAAAAAAATGATGGTAACATAACAATATGTTAATTTTATAATTCAAACGCTACGTAAAAATTAAATATTGTTAATTTTCATCTCTAGTTACATTCTTACATGTAGGCTTGGGTTACATTTACTTCCTCACGGTATCATGGCTTTTTTGCATTTGCAAGTCTTGGTTGTGTACGATCCTTTTCATGTACACCTTTTGTTTGCGAGTGAAAAGCTAGCCTTTTTGCAGCTGCGTACAGTGATACCGAGGTTTTCGGACATTTTGATGTCTATGGTGTTTTTAAAAAGTTCTAGATCTCAAATATCGTAAAAATGACTGCAATACACCATATTCACAAGACATTTTAAATAAACTATGTTACTTTCCAGTGACTTCTTGTGTAACAGTTCATAAAGAAATTTTTGAAATTTAATTATTTAAGTCGACATATTCATAGTGCCATTCACGCGTAATAACAAATCGGTAATGACCATCGGTATAAAATGTGTTTACACCACATCTTCCGATATCTACTATTATAGTTTTGACAATGAAGTAAAATTTACTTTTTGAAACTTCTAATTTTTCTTTAGCTAATCTTTTTATTATAAAATAAAAATAAAATTACCAAGTATATGATAGCGTCTTTTTATTGAACGGTCATACCATAAGAACAGTTAAGAAGTATCAAAAGTAAACTGTAACAAAATGTTAATTACCCCGACCATACGCGAACGGTCGGACCATACGCGTATGGCCGGACCATATGAGTATATATCCATATGGTCATGACCATACGCGTATGGTCCAAATACTCATATGGTCCGGAACATACATATTATACTTCTTTTTGAAGAAAAATCTTTAATTTGTCCGTTTTAGAAGAAGTTTACTTTTTTTAATTGTTTCTTTCCAGGAAGCAATTCGCCAACATATTTTCCGTATTCAAAATAACCTTAGTGTGACCCTCCTCGAAAGAATCCGGAGATCGTAAGTTATTGTATGGAAACTACAAAAATGCTTATTTTGGCCCTTTGTGTTGGCCCTTATTCCTAAACGGTTGGAACCATTACCCCAAAATCAATCTCAATCTTCCTTTTGTGGTAATAAACCTTTGAATATAAATTTCATAGATTTCTGTTTACTTATACTTAAGTTATTGTATGGAAACCAACTGTCTTCGAACAACGATGACAACGACAACGGTAACAATGTGATACCAATAACATCCGAACGCCAATTTGTTTTTCGGTTGTATGAATAGATAGCGGCTGAAAGTTTTCATTCATGAAATATTTCATACACAGGATTTTTTTCTCTTCAACAGATGGACGAGAGGAGATTCATGAAAACGGGATTATTGTACTCCCGTCAGGAGGTTCACATGTATGAATGAGCTAAATTGTAAAAATCAATTTCAGTTATAAAGAAAAATGTACATGTATCTAAATTTGAACGTCGTTTTCAAATTATTGCACGGAAAATGCTCTAAAAAACACTTATTGCTGCTTTAAAAAGATAACTCAACAAGGATAAAAGTTAAAATCATAAAATCTGACTTGACCCTCATTGAACCCCCATTTTTAAATTTGAAAAGATTTAGTTCAGTGTTTTCTAGTTAATGCAAAGACACTATTTGCACGCGTGCAGGCCGCCCTACCACCAAATAAATCTTAATTGTAAAATTTACTTACAATTTTCATATTTTTTGCATTTGACAAATAGTTCTTGATTTTTTTTCGCAAAGAGGACAAAAATTTCCTACTGTTAAAATGAGTTAAAACTTTTTGTTTATGTCTTGACTTATTATTAGTGTTTGATTAGTTTGAAAAAAATATGTATCTTAGCCGCAATGTAAGTAACCATTCAGTTAGTAATAATATTTCAACCTACCATAATTATGTAAAGTGATATCTTCTATGTGGAAGGCAGGAATAAGTTGCAACACTGACACAAATCCTGTCAACCAACCAAATCTTGACATATAGTTCAAACAGTTAACAAACATTTCGTTCCTCAGACCAACAGCATTTTTTAATATACATCTGTACTTTCCATGATCTGCATTATTGAAATTATCTATTGTCAAAGATGGCCTTTTTCCACAATCCATTTTATATTTAAAATAGAAGTGATACAACAATACGTATGACAATTTTTGCATACCATCTGTCATTGTAAATTCTACAAGACTTCAGCATTGCCTGCAAAGATTCAATTGATATACATTTTTAAATCTGCTAAAATATTTCAATTACTTTGAAAATCAGTTAACTCTAAAACTGACCATTGTCAAATAGACAAATGCCCTCCGTACAATAGATTTATATTGACAATGTGTTGTTGGTCTTTTATAAATAATTTCTGATATAGTGCAAACTGAATACAAAACAGAAAACGTGACCTGAAATTAAATGAGGAATGTGAATGAACTCTCTTAGTGATTATCTTACCCTGAAAATACTAATATGATATCTAAACTATAAATCGCCGAGTCTATATCAACTTGTAAAAAATGGTACTCAAGCAAACACAATTTAGGTTGTCTATGAGAGTCCACATACACATGTTTGACAGGGATAATACCGGGTAATCCTATATGCACATATATGCACATTTATAAGTAGTCTTTTTCAACGGTGCTAAATTTCATAATTTGGTAAAAGGGGGCAAAATTAAAAGACGTATACTTATCTGAAAATATGAGGATGACAGTGTAAACGGGTCAATTATAGAATATTGTAAAAGAAATCACGTAATCTGTTACGAGAAAGAGAGATTGTGGCCCTTCAAATTATTCCTTATCGAAAATGTAATTGGCTGATTTTCTTGCAAGAGTAGAGGAGAAAATATGATAGTCTTTATCAAAATTAGCATTCAATAATTATAAGTTTAGAAATAAATTCAACCCTTAATGATGAGTCATTAAACCATAATAATATGTTTTATAATAATTTTATGATATAACTATATAAACTTCAGATAACCAAGAGAGAAATATATTCCTTATTAATTCCTGCACTCACCTATTATTTGTTTACTATTTCATAATGGAGAGTGTACTACAGTTAATGATTTATTTCTGTGACTATGTATTTTCTTAAAGCGATAATGATGTCCTCTTTCAAGGTTGTCTGTAGTTAAAAACACTTGCTTTAAAAGTAAACTAACTAAATAGGCATATTCAATACAAATGTAAGGGCATTTTATTAGTTATATTGAAACATAGAAAAAAACATTACTTATAGACTTAATGAGTTGTGTTTGTCGTATCGTTTTGAGTATATATTTTTAAATGTCAATCAAAATATGAAACAAAATATATTGTAAGCGTAATAATCTGCAAAAAAAATGATCAAGCGTGAATTGGACCCAGAAGTAAGAAGCACTAGGGTGATGCTATAGCTACATGTAGAATATGGAAACATACAGAAGCAATTTAATATTTATTTTTAATTAAATGTAAATAATTTTATGTACACACTTACCACTAAAAAAGAGAAATCCATTGAGAACTGAAAATAACAAATATAAATATATAAATAAATTATATAATGTCTGTCTGAGATAAGGTTTTGGAGTTATCCTTAGTTATCCTTAGAAATCTGTTAAAATAAATACAATCGATATAAATATATTGTTCGTTTAGATATTACATGTATTCTTGAAGCATGTCAATTAATACCGCATGCATATTTCTTTTTATGAAGTTTTTATCTGTATAATCATTGATTTTGTTTTGTAACAATTTTTTTGGCTCCACATTTATAAAATCTAATGGTCGTGCATTCTGTCAATTATTATAACTTTTATGTAGGTACTGTCGAAGATTGCGTTTTTCTCAAATAGTCCATGATATCTATACGCCAAATCCATTTGTGTGAACATATTGATATTTAAATCTGGTAAATCGAGAGTATAATTCATTTATTATCTATTAATTTGTTCAATAACCATCTTTCAGAAACTGCTAGTGTTCTCAGATTGGCCTTTAAGTTTTTTTGTGTGATTGTGTCACTCTGATGAGTTCAACCATTTCCAACTGGTTTGTACAGTTTTATAGTATGTTCTTCTGTTATATTACACCACTGTTGGCATACACATATTTTTAACCCTGACACATGTTATATGCGCTTGGACAAAGTAAGGAGTATGCAGATTAGTCGTTGTCGTTAATTGCTTGTTGTTTTGTTTTGTTGTTTGTTAGTTATTTTGTAACATAATAGACCATTGATTTCTTTATATATATAGTTTCAAATTTAAAGAAATGTTAACGCATGTTTATTTATTACTGTACCCGGTTTATAACCAAGGGTGTGGACTATAACTCCCAGAGGGTATCCATCGCTTAATAAGTACTTCGGTTCGGACATAGATTATAACCAACCTTTCAAACACAGAAGATCACTCAGTTGAGTATTTTTGTTTTAATTTTCACTTTTAAAAAGGAAAATCCCCAAAATACTGAACTCCGAGGAAAATCAAAAACGGAAACTTCCTTATTAAATGGCACAATAAAAATCTCAAAAACATCAAACACATGAATAACAACTGTCATACTCCTGACTTGGTACAGGTTTTTTCTTACGTAAACAATGATTGATAAAACCTGGTTTGAAAGCATCATTTTCATATAGTGTTGTTTTCATAATTTACAGTATTGGGTAGATACCACTGCCGATTGCTTATCATTCTCATTTGGCCATATTGACCTCAGATGGATTTGACTATAATTTTAGTTTCTTTTTTGGTCCTTTCGACTGTTTCAGTTCCAGTACATTCTTTTTGTTTCGTTTTTTATCAAATAAATACATGAAGTATCATGAGACATTTAAAACTATTTCTATGATTTATGGTTCAATACTAATCAGAATAATAACATTTCAGTATAAGTTATGAATTGGTCTGCATTTTACTTGAAATTACTCGACCCCAGTCTTAACCGTACTCGACTGTAATGATTTGTACTTGACCCTTATCTTTGACATTGAAATAGTCTGAAGTATTACTCGACCAATCTGGAACAGTCTTAACCCGTTCTCGACCTGTACTCGACCTATTTTTTTTTCAGTCTTTACCATACTCGACCAAAGGTTTGAACAATACTCAACCTGTCTGAACCATACTTGACCAATTAACATCTATTTTTTTTTTAATTTTAACTGTTAGAATAAATTTCTTTTTTATGACAACAGACACAGTAAAATAAATATATACATATATATATATATATATTCATTAAATAAAATAATAAAATAAGTAAAAAGTTAACAGTTCCATTTAACGACGTCGCCTATAGCGACACTACATCAGTTATCCTGAAGAGTCCCAATGGAAGGATGAAATCGATAGAATGGAACTGTTAACTTTTTACTTATTTTATTATTTTATTTAATGAATATATATATCTGCACATGTGAAAATTTTTTTTTACGCCTATATATGCGCCGTATAGAACGAGTCCTTCATTTTCCTGTGACCACCTGTTTCAAACAACGCCGGATTTAGTACTGGCTTTACAGTTCGAAATTATTTTTAAAAATAACAGTTTAAATTACAGGTTTCCATTGATTCGGGATGATGTATAAGTGCGTTGCCACGTTCAATTATTTTACCTCATTATATGAAACTTATTTTTTCAATCATTATTAGACTGCTATTCGTTTGGGAGGCTTAAATATGTAGTTTCTGTTGTAATTGCCCTACCGTTGTCTAATTTATACCATCCTGGATCGGTTAGGACATTTTTGATCTTTTTGCTTGAGGACTGCCCTCAATGCAGTTATAACATCTCAACTGTCACAACCTTTGAAAATCTAGAGTTGTGCCAGTTCACAACGAAAATAACTACTTTCATTTGGTATATCTTAGTAATCTTTGCGCCGTATTTGGAAATTTTAAAATTGTATCAGCGTCTGTGGTGTTCGCTTCAATTGTATAAATTCAAGATTTAGAAAAAGTATCTCAGTTTGAATATATTGACATGATTCATTTGACATCGTGCTATTATTGAAGAAGGATATCTGTTATCCGAAATATCTAATATTTGTATATTTTATAGTTATTTAATGGTGATGTTGTACCCTTTTTGACTTGTTATATATTATATTTTGTAGTGTACAGAATCATATTACATGATCCATCGCCCTGTAAGATTGATCGTTGACTATTTATTCAGTCATTTTATATATATATATATATATATATATATATATATATATATATATATATATATATATATATATATATATATATATATATATATATATATATATATATAGATTACTAAAAAATCCAACATTTCCGGTATGAATAGTTTTAATTCACTAGTACTTTCATGTTTAAATAACAATCTTCAGGTGAAACTACACATGATTAACGTAACTATGTAACGGATTTTTTAAAATATTCCCATTTTATAAAATGAATATGGGTTGTGACATTACACGAGAAGTAAAGGAAAAACATTTTATTTCAAAATTTAAATCACGATTGAATGCAAACTATGCATTTTCTATTGTGTAATAATGACGCTCCATACTTCTACATATAGACTAAGTGTAATACGATTTATCTCCCTTTATATACTCAACGACAACTATGACGTTACATACCTACCGTTACATAGTTACGTTAATCATGTATAGTTTCACCTGAAGATTGTTATTTAAACATGAAAGTACTAGTGAATTAAAACTATTCATACCGGAAATGTTGGATTTTTTAGTAATCTATATATATTTCTATACACAAGAACATTTATTATAGTGATCTTTATATATATAGTTTTAATTCACTAGTACTTTCATGTTTAAATATATATATACAACTCGTCTAAACATCAACCCAACAATGTTAGATCTGTAAATTTGCTTTCGCAAATTTTTGGTTCTTCCCTCGCCGGGATTCGAACCCATGCTACTGTGATATCGTGACACCAAATCGCCTGCACTGCAGCCGTCCCGCTAGACCACACGACCACCTGGGCTCTCAAAAAAAGAGCTTTCGGTGGCCATATGTTACCTTTCCACGTCAGTTTTAATCTAGCGGCGTACTACAGTACATGATATATATAAGGCATGAAGATGTTATTGTTACAGATCAGCTAAATTATCTATAGTAAAGGATCCTACAAATTAATGTAAGATACAGTCACAGAAAATAATTATATTCATAAGTACGTCTGAGTCAGTGACAACCCTACAACAGATGTATCCATCGGATCGCCATCAATGATGGTGATACATGGCTGTGTACATAATGTATATACAACTCGTCTAAACATCAACCCAACAATGTTAGATCTGTAAATTTGCTTTCGCAAATTTTTGGTTCTTCCCTCGCCGAGATTCGAACCCATGCTACTGTGATATCGTGACACCAAATCGCCTGCACTGCAGCCGTCCCGCTAGACCACACGACCACCTGGGCTCTCAAAAAAAGAGCTTTCGGTGGCCATATGTTACCTTTCCACGTCAGTTTTAATCTAGCGGCGTACTACAGTACATGATATATATAAGGCATGAAGATGTTATTGTTACAGATCAGCTAAATTATCTATAGTAAAGGATCCTACAAATTAATGTAAGATACAGTCACAGAAAATAATTATATTCATAAGTACGTCTGAGTCAGTGACAACCCTACAACAGATGTATCCATCGGATCGCCATCAATGATGGTGATACATGGCTGTGTACATAATGTATATACAACTCGTCTAAACATCAACCCAACAATGTTAGATCTGTAAATTTGCTTTCGCAAATTTTTGGTTCTTCCCTCGCCGGGATTCGAACCCATGCTACTGTGATATCGTGACACCAAATCGCCTGCACTGCAGCCGTCCCGCTAGACCACACGACCACCTGGGCTCTCAAAAAAAGAGCTTTCGGTGGCCATATGTTACCTTTCCACGTCAGTTTTAATCTAGCGGCGTACTACAGTACATGATATATATAAGGCATGAAGATGTTATTGTTACAGATCAGCTAAATTATCTATAGTAAAGGATCCTACAAATTAATGTAAGATACAGTCACAGAAAATAATTATATTCATAAGTACGTCTGAGTCAGTGACAACCCTACAACAGATGTATCCATCGGATCGCCATCAATGATGGTGATACATGGCTGTGTACATAATGTATATACAACTCGTCTAAACATCAACCCAACAATGTTAGATCTGTAAATTTGCTTTCGCAAATTTTTGGTTCTTCCCTCGCCGGGATTCGAACCCATGCTACTGTGATATCGTGACACCAAATCGCCTGCACTGCAGCCGTCCCGCTAGACCACACGACCACCTGGGCTCTCAAAAAAAGAGCTTTCGGTGGCCATATGTTACCTTTCCACGTCAGTTTTAATCTAGCGGCATACTACAGTACATGATATATATAAGGCATGAAGATGTTATTGTTACAGATCAGCTAAATTATCTATAGTAAAGGATCCTACAAATTAATGTAAGATACAGTCACAGAAAATAATTATATTCATAAGTACGTCTGAGTCAGTGACAACCCTACAACAGATGTATCCATCGGATCACCATCAATGATGGTGATACATGGCTGTGTACATAATGTATATACAACTCGTCTAAACATCAACCCAACAATGTTAGATCTGTAAATTTGCTTTCGCAAATTTTTGGTTCTTCCCTCGCCGGGATTCGAACCCATGCTACTGTGATATCGTGACACCAAATCGCCTGCACTGCAGCCGTCCCGCTAGACCACACGACCACCTGGGCTCTCAAAAAAAGAGCTTTCGGTGGCCATATGTTACCTTTCCACGTCAGTTTTAATCTAGCGGCATACTACAGTACATGATATATATAAGGCATGAAGATGTTATTGTTACAGATCAGCTAAATTATCTATAGTAAAGGATCCTACAAATTAATGTAAGATACAGTCACAGAAAATAATTATATTCATAAGTACGTCTGAGTCAGTGACAACCCTACAACAGATGTATCCATCGGATCGCCATCAATGATGGTGATACATGGCTGTGTACATAATGTATATACAACTCGTCTAAACATCAACCCAACAATCTTAGATCTGTAAATTTGCTTTCGCAACTTTGGTTCTTCCCTCGCCGGGATTCGAACCCATGCTACATATATATATATACATTATGTACACAGCCATGTATCACCATCATTGATGGCGATCCGATGGATACATCTGTTGTAGAGTTGTCACTGACTCAGACGTACTTATAAATATAATTATTTTCTGTGACTGTATATTACATTAATTTGTAGGATCCTTTACTATAGATAATTTAACTGATCTGTAACAATAACATCTTCATGCCTTATATATCATGTACTGTAGTACGCCGCTAGATTAAAACTGACGAGGAAAGGTAACACACGGCCAGCGAAAGCTCTTTTTATGAGAGCCCAGGTGGTCGTGTGGTCTAGCGGGACGGCTGCAGTGCAGGCGATTTGGTGTCACGATATCACAGTAGCATGGGTTCGAATCCCGGCGAGGGAAGAACCAAAAATTTGCGAAAGCAAATTTACAGATCTAACATTGTTGGGTTGATGTTTATACGAGTTGTATATATATATTATATATATATATAAAATCAGATTTTTACATCCTTACACGATTTTCAGAGAGTTTAGTTAGATAAAAGATTTTCTTTTACCTAAAAACTACGCTTATACTGAGGGTAATTAAACCTTATTAAGGTGCTTCTTTTTTGGCAAGGTTTTTAATCTTAATTTTTCAAAATTTCTAAATAAAAACTACATAGGTTTCATGGTTACATACTAAAGATAATATAATTATCTTATTAATGAGGTACATGTAGCAACAGCCAAAAAAATCACTAATTGTTCAACTTTATTATAAAAATATATCTTTTATTATAATTTGGAATATATTATATTTGATATAAATCAAATTGAAAAAAGAATAAAAAATTAAAGAAATTTAAAAAAATAACATAATTCTTCTTCTGAATTGAGTATTATAAATTAACACATTCTGTTGAGCGCAAACAAATAAAACAGATCACACCTGGTCAGAGAGTATAGAAAATTCTAAATAACCACAGGTAGAAAGGTCGTCATATCGAGGAGCGTTTAGTACAGTGATTTTGTCATAGTTTGGATAAGTTTGACTTGGTTAATTTATGTTACTTTCCTAATCTATTGCCTCAGTTCTATTCACACGAGCAGACGAAAAGCAAATAAGATGTTTGAATCTGTATTGGAGGTCAAACGATCTATATTGGAATTGTTGTTTCATGAAATTAATACAGAATAAGCAAGATATCGGAATTGCTATGGGTTGGTTAAGCGATTGACATGGTTCGATTAAGAGTCTAGAAATTCGGCATGGTTTTGGTCAAGTTTGTCATGGTTTAGATCGAAATAAATATATATATGTGTTTCACTTTAATACTGAAAATTTGCTTGATAGAGCCTGTTATTGAACGAAGTTACACTACATATTAACTGTCTAAGAAGAAAAAAAAAAGCCTGTTTAACCAAATTTAGTGGGTGTAATTGTCAAAGCGTAAATTAAACATGTCATGTTACTTTTCGTAAGTTTTCTACAATATAATTTTAAAAGTCACTGCTCTTTTAAACAAGCTTTCGATATAATTATACAAATCAATACAAAGCGTTGCTTTTGTTTCACATAGAATCTTTTCTCCGTATGTCTATGCTTGACTCTGCCAAGGATATCGTAAGCGGCATCACTAGTCAAATAGCTAAATACTTCTTCCTAAAAGTTGCAAAAAAGTGGCAGCTAGTCGAAAAGTAATTCTTGTTTTTACAATTTTCATAGAAAATTATACATTTGTTTGTTTTTCTTTATTTTAAATTTTGAACAATTTTATGGGAATAAAAGGAGATTTGGGATTATAGGTCCACGGTACAGTTACCCAGCTACAACACTAACCAAAAGATATTCATAGGACATCATAAGTCTTCAACCATTTAAGAAACCGAATCGTTACGCGTGACATGGACAACAGTTTTTAAACTTATTGGTTTTAAAACTATATGTGAAATAACAATAAAAAACACGTTCAAAGTTCGAATTTGAAATATGAAAGATCACAATTTCGATTTGGATTTAAGCCGACATAACGTTCAAGTTTATCAATTATTATTACGAATCAATAAAAAATCTTTGTGATCATTGTATGTAATGTGCGAATCCTGAAATGCCATTTTCACTGTATCCGTGATGAATTTCTTATGTAGAATGATAAATAAACAGACGACAAATTCACGATTTTTGAATAAAATAAGAAATAATATACAATATGTACTGTTTTTATAAATTCATGATAAATGTATTTGATGCTGACCCTACAGCCATCCAGATGTAAAATTGATACATAGATAGATAAATATTAAGAATAGTTAACGAACAGAGCGTACAAGAGTTTTAAAAGTAGCAGTCAAGTTTCATTTGTAGAAAATTTACCTTTTTACATGATTAATCATGTAGTACAACTTAAAACAGGGTTTGTTGTTCAGCTTGTTGATATTGAATCAAATTCCCCTTTGTAGTTTTTGTGATGCGATTCATGTTTACTGTTAAATAATGATATCAAATTTCATTTTCACTGTAGAGCGATTTTAATTAATTTTCATCATATAAAGTCGTAATTTAGCCGACTCTCTAACATAATTTACGAAGTCAGAAGGATTGATTATGTGGCTTTGGATTCTTTAATACCATGAGCCAAAGTAACTTGTAATTTTTTTCCATGCAAAATAACCTGTATTTTTTCCAGGCAAAGTAACTTTTAATTTTTACAAGGGCCAATCAAAATAAAAAAAAAAAAATTTTTTCACGTTGATCCGAACCTGCTAGGAAGATTTGGGTACTCCACCCGCTCCTAGAAAATTTTGAAAATTAGACTATACTCATTTTTTTTGATAAGACATTAATGTAGTTCTTTTTCCAAAAATAAATCTCCATCTGCCATTTCAAGTAACTCAAACCCCCCCCTCCCCCGAAAATCAAATGACTGCTACCGGAAAAGCAGTTTACGATTTCTATCTTAATATACAGCACTAACATTGTTTTGTACTTACAACTTGCTTGCTTTGTTTGTATTCATGTTTGCCTAGGCATTGTAATTGAGATAGAGCACACATTTATACTAATAAAGCAAACAAACCATCATTATTATGAAAATAGCTCTAATGAATTCATCTATGAAAATCAAAGAGAAGCCAAATAAAGATCTTCATTTCACGATTGATGAGTGGTAACGTTTTCGTCTCGCACAAACAATTGCTTTACATTTGACGTCTGGATGGCTGAATAATTAATTTTTTAATGCCATTTTATATACATCTTATACAGTAAAGAAAGTTCGAGCAACAATCGAGTCACCTTGATATATGTTTGAATTTCTCATAACTATGTTCTCGATGTTTTACTTACGAATAGTACAGATCTTTGACGAAAAAAAGCATAAAATTAAGTACAGTAAAAATATCGATGAATAGTACACAATGTTCGAAATCAACCATAAGTTGAATATACCCGTGTATATTCAAGTGATCATCTACGACTTTTAAATATCATCAGTATTAAAGTCATTTTTTAAGACTATTTTCAGTTGTTGCATGTCGAATTATCTGATTCATATAAAATAATAATGAAAATTCATCGCACCTGCAAAAATTCCAAATTAGAAATGATTGCACTTTTAGTAATAACTAATCGCAACTATAGTTAAAATGAATAGCATCCAGTCAACGATATTATTGATTCAGCTGCTTTAATTACACTTTTTTGGACTTTAATCGTGTGTTTATACATAAGAAAGTTATATTCTTATTTTATTGTGTTAAAACATACATTTAAATCAATTATTTCGTACTTTCAAAAAGTGAGCAAACGCAGGTTTTCCCGTCATCCTTTATTCTACAATAGACATACTCGCATATAACAGTGAAAATGAACAAACTGGATTCGCACTTTATATAAAATGGCAGTAATATTGTACAAATGCATCGTGTATAGTATCACTTATTCTTTCAAATATTTAACTTTTTATGTAATGATTTAGTATGGTGTGTCCTAGAATTGAAAATATGTCCAAATTGTACAACTCACAATATTGGTAGAAGAATTCAATCCTGAAATTTAAAAGGAAGCTTTCTTGGAATCATGATTTTTTATAATTGCTTTGAAACTAGGTCCCACTAAATCAACTTGATTTTATAGTTTAAAACCGGTCTGGTAAATCTTACATGTCTGTAATGCTCAAGGTGAATAAGAGGTTGGGTAGCCCGCAAACATGTTTAACTCCGCAATATTTTGTATATACTGTCTCAAGTTAAGTTTATGTAATGCCGCGAATATTGTGTGTAACTGTTTATCATATTTTGCTATTTATTTTGAACAGAAATTAGGCTGGTGGTTTTCTGATTGGAATTTCTATACATTGAATTTTGTCGCAGCTTTTTATAACTTGCTAAGAAGTATGGTTTTGCTCATTGGTGAACGCCATATGGTGACATATAGTTGCTAACATCTACGTCATTTGATCTTAGGTGGATAATTGTCTCATTGGCAATCATATTGCATCAACTTATAACATATTACTACATTGTATGTGCGTTCTTATGCCCTTTCATGTTTCAGATGAAACAATTGTTGTTAATTGTGATAGTAACTCTTCATTATACACGACAAGAATTCCATAACTGAACCATGTCCAACATGAACTAAACCATGACACGAATGAACCAAACCATGACACAGATATTTCAGTAATTTTGAATTGAGTGCAAAAGTAGGTATTTTTCAGAATAATTGACGGCAGTATTATATCACGAAGAAATATGTGATGTAACAGACCGAAAGATAATAACTTTTTTTTATGCACGTAAAACCTATTGGCAACATTTCAATTTTGACATACGCAAGCTTTGTTCTGTGTTAAATCATTAACTATATGATACGACTTGTGATGTACTAACATATTTACTTTATACAAAGGTACTTACCAGCTTGAATTATTGATCAGAAGTTCCTTTTAAAAAATATCCGAATATTTCCATTTTTTCATTGATTGTCATCAAAACACGTTAAAACACCGTCAAGTCAAACGTATCCAAACTTTGACAAAATCACTGTACTAAACGCTCCTCGATATGACGACCTTACTACCCGTGAATAACATTCATTCAAAATTGCAACATCCTGTGCAAATTAAATCGCAAGGCCTTTTGAATTCACAAAATAATTAATAAACGAGTTTAAGAAAAGTAGGGTTTTCTTTTTACCTGTTAAACACACGAGAACTAATGTAATTAAATCTTATTAAATGATTCATGTCCTTAATTTTGACAAAACATATTTAATTTAAATGAAATAAATATTTTGGAACACATTTTCCCTTTTTAAAAGATTATCAAGGATTGCTTAGTTTATTTATAATGATTGTATAAATTCCTGGTTTTACAAATCAAATGTGTCATTTTTTTTAAAATGATTAAGTTGCTAAAAAACTATTTTACATGTATATGTATTTTATCATAAAAACAAAATTTCACTGCATTATTTACTTTACTCAAATGACACCCTAAATCTATACTAGGCTTAAATTTAAACGATTAAAATTGTCCAGTATTAAACCATAAAATATATCTGAATGATTCAAAATATTTGAATAACATTGAAATTCAGTTTTGAGATAATTTGATCAGCTTGTTTCGTTTTTATTTTGAAATGTTGTATAAATTTGTGGAACTGTTGATAAATAGGTGTTGAAGTAATATTATGTTTCTTGTGAAATTTTTGATTAATGCTATAATGAATACATTTATTATTTGAAATTGTTGTTTAAGTTTCCAGTTCCTAAATTGATAAAATACAATGTATAGATACATAAAATAGGTCTAGGTTGGTTAAGACTTGGTCTAGAATGGTTCAGACTAGGTCGAGTATGGTTCAGACGCGTTTAAGATGGTTAAGTACAAGTTTAGACTATTACGTATGGTTCAGACTACAGTCGAGTATTATTTAGTAAATTTCAGACCAATTGAGACTGGTCGAGTAAATATCAGTACAGTCCAGTACAGATATAGGCCATTTTTTTTTAACAACATAGTAATATTTATTCATCTAATCTTGCTTGTTACAAGTTTCACCAAGAGTCCAAGCTTCTCTTGATTTACCCTGTTACACTCCACTGATTATCCAGGGAAATAAACAGCTGATCAAACTTATTAAGTTATAAAAAATAATATAAAGTTGTATAGTTGTCTTATGCAGAGATTTATCAATGCTAAAAATTCTTTCTAATTGACAATAATATTGGACATCTTGATTTATATGCATCTATTCTTTAATTAAATTCATTTTCAAAAATGCTAAAGACATCAACATTTTTTGTTCTCTGCTCGGATACATAGTATGACTTGTATATAGAAAAACTTAATACTGTTAGTATATAATTCAGAAAATAATAATTACTATCTGTGATTTTATATCCAAATACCAGATGTTGTAATTTAATATCAAAATCTATTTTACTTCTTCTAAAGAGTTCATAGATTTTTTGCCAAAATTTATTCAAATATCTACACTTCAAAAAATAGTGAGCATAATCTTCTTCTTGCTTACAAAAATTTATCTGTCTTAGTTACTTTCCACTGCAATAACAGTTTTTTAGTTGGAACAATATAATGTAATAATTTCCATCTAAATATTTTTAATTTATTTTCAGTCATATATTCAAAAATAAATTTGTACAATGAATTCATATTAAGAGTTTCTTGTATTGGTAGGATTCTAAGCCATCTGTTTATCCCTATTGACGACTCTAGTTTTGTATTTACCAAAGAGTTGTATAACATTTTATTTGTTAATAATGTAGTCTCAATAAAATTATTTTTCCATACGATTTTATTTCTCTGAATATTAATTGTAGTTTTGACAGAACTCTCTTTTTGAACAATTTGAATCCATTCTGCTGGTATAGATTTTTTTTAAGTTTTGAAATTCGGCGATCAAGTTTATTTTTAACTTTAATTTGTTTAGAATGTAGATTTCTGATAATGACATTTTATCATCTAAGATATCATTTATGTAAATTAAATTACTCTTAATCCAGTTCTCAAATATGATTGGTTTATTATCAAATTTTATAGATTTATTTCCCCATATTACTTGCTTTCTAATATCAAAAAATGTGTCTGGTTGTTTTGTTTGCCCCCCTCCAGTCAAATTCCAAGACTTTATTACTTCTTCATAAAACACAGGAATATCTTTAAGATATCTTAAAGATTTGATATTACTAAAATTCATATTAAATATTGACAAAATATTGTTTGAGACATTTAAGTATTTAAATGGTATAAGCTTCCAAGTCTCAAGTTTACCATTTACCAATCTATTTACCCAAGATGCCTTTAAAGCCACAAAATAACTTTTAAAGTCTACCATTTTAAGACCCCCCTTCTCATATGGACCAATCATCATGTTTCTTTTAATCTTGTCTGGTTTCCCATCCCAAATATATTTATAGCTACTGTTTTCTATTTCTTTTATATAATTTTCCTGGGTTAGACATACGCTTCCCAAGAAAGTAAACAAAGGCAATATTAAAGTCTTTATAATTAGGATTTTTCCTAAAATAGAAAGATTTCGTTTTTTCCATATCATAAATAATTTATTCATCTTTTCTATTTTACCATTCCAGTTTAACTTTTTGCATTCTTCTTTGTCATGTCCGAAAAACACCCCTAAAGCTTTAATAGGTTTATCTCCCCACTTAATCCCGACAATTTTATCTTTACAAGATTTCAATTTTCCAATCCATAATCCCTCTGTTTTATTTCTATTTAGTAGTAAACCTGAAAAGGAACCAAAAATTTCTATTTCGTTCGTTGCAGCTACCACATCGTTTTTATCCTTACAAAATAGTGTTGTGTCGTCTGCTAATTGTGAAATCTTGATACTATGACTTTTCCCATCTAATTTTATATTAATTCCTTTTACATTTTTATTATTTCTTAATCTCTGGGCCATAATTTCAACAGCCAAAACAAATAAAAGAGCCGATAAAGGACAGCCTTGTCTTATTCCACGTGAGTTTTTGAAAGTTTCTGATACCCACCCATTGTTCATAACACATGTTTGTATATCTGTGTACATTGCTTTAACCCAGTTAATAAATGAATCGTTAAAACCAAAATGTTTCAATGTTCCAAACATAAAATCCCATTCCAATGAATCGAACGCTTTTGTAAAATCTACAAAAACTAATGCCCCCTTAATATTATATGTGTCTGCGTAGTCTATTACATCTTGAATTTGTCTCAAATTAAACCCAATAAATCTGTTTTTAACATAACCGGTTTGGTCTTCATTTATAATTTTTGGCAGTACCTTTTTTAATCTTTGAGCTAGAACATATGGCAAAAGTTTAAAATCTACATTTAGAAGTGAAATTGGACGGTAGTTTTCCAAAAGTAAAGGATCTCCTTTTTTAAATATTAAAGTTAATATACTGGTACGTTGTGAGTATGATAAACTTTGTTTATCGTAGCCAGTATTTAGAACATCCACAACTAAAAATTTAAGTTTATCCCAAAATTGTCTATAAAATTCAACCGTTAGACCATCAAGCCCTGGTGATTTATTTAGTTTCATTTTATAAATGCCTTGCGTGCATTCCTCTACTGTAACTTTTCCATCGCATATCAGTTTATCCTTTTCGTCTACTTGATTTTCTAATTTTGTGTCATTGATATATTTTTCAGTTAAATTTTTATTTGCAGATTTTACATTATACAAGTTTTCATAGAAATTTTTTATTTTATGGAGTAAATTTTCTTGATTAGTAATTAATTCCCCCATCCTCTCCTTTTAGTTTGCTTATTGATTTTTTTCACTTGCCTCTTCTTTTCTAGACCGAGGAAGTAGGAATTGTTCTTTTCCCCAAACTCAACCCATTTTTCTCTAGATCTAATTTGTGCCCCTCTTGCCTTTTCGTCATAAATGTTACTTAATTCTTTTTCTATATCTTTAATTTCTTTTTCCAAATTTTGATTTTCATCATTATTTCTCTCATTTATAAGTTCCATCTTTTGTTCCAGATCTTGTTCTAAACTACGCCTTCGCTCTCTTGTTAACTTCGCTTTATTTCTACAGTAAGTTGTAGTTACTTTCCTTACCTCGATTTTAAATCCATCCCATAAAAGCCTACAATCTATTGAGTCTTTTTTAAATGTATATTTATCAATTAAACATTTTATACATTCTTGATAATCTTTATTTTGTAATACTGAGTTATTTATTTTCCAATACCCATTTCCCCTTTCTGATAACCCTGGCTTAAATTTTAAAAATACACTTTGGTGATCAGTAGACTGTATAACAGCCGGTTTAATTTTACACCATTCTATAAGAGGTAAAAATTCTGACCCAATAAAAATCATGTCTAGTCTACTAGCTTGTGATTTATCCTTTCTTCTCCATGTAAATTGCTGTTTATTTGTGTTTTAATTTCTCCAAACATCCGTTAATTTGTTAGTTTTTATTAATTGCTTTAATCCGTTAACAGGTTGAATAAATTTACCAGTACATAAAGACTTTCTATCGATTGGTTTAAGTGCATCATTAAAATCTCCCCCTAGTATATGTATACCAAGACTGTATTCTTTCAAATTATCGCTTACTTTTAAAAAAAAAGAATTTCTTGAAGTTTTACAGTTCGGTGCATATATGCTGGAAAATGTGAAAATAGTATTATTTAATTGCACATTAATAAGTACAAATCTCCCTTCACTATCACTAAATTTATTTATAAATTCAAAGCTCAGTGACTTTTTAATTAAAATAGCTACATCCCTACTAGCTGTTGTACCGTTACTGCAAAAAGTTTCATATTCTGTTTTATTTTTAATTTCTCTTTCAATATTTTCGTCAAAATGTGTTTCTTGTAAAAATGTAATTTGACTTTTCTGTGCTTTTATCCATTCTATTACTCTATTCCTTTTCCCTCTAGGACCGATGTCGTTAACATTGAGACTACATAAGTTAATTGTATGTGCTAAAGCCATTATTAAAGTTACAAATTAATGATCTTATTAGCTTTGATATATTAACTATAGCATGCATAGTACTGCTCATATTTACTATAAGATTGACATAAATATACATCATTTTAATAAAGTCATATTTATAGCACAATTTTCTATAAAATAAAAACATATAATATTTACCAGTAGGTATACCCTGGTGTGACCTCCACATAATTATTGATACGCTACTAAACCACGGGTCTATCGTGTGCCCTTTAATACATGTTGATACATACCAATAAAGATAATTGGCTAAGTTCGGAAAAAAGACATACATAAATTTTATACATTCCCTGTGTGAACTATGTGCTTTCGATTGTGTATACAATCTATTCGATATTTTATTTATCAACGCATTATGTATTCGATTAAGTTGTGTAATGGAATATCTTTGTGAAAGTTCGAAACAAAAAGATTCTTCCGCTTTGTGTGTGCATGATGATGTAATTGTATTTACAAGTCTGCCAATTTTATAAGACAAAATTTCAACCGGGATATAAGTTATTTGTGTATTATACACTTCTACACTGCTTTGCATCTTTAGCTCAACAAATTGAATCTGAAGTTTATCAAGTGTTGGATTGTATAAATATGTGTGCGGTTTTTCAATCAATTGTTTTGGATTATAGAACCATGAGTGGTTCATGTGACCATATCTATATTTTGCAGGTAAGTAACTATTTTTTATAAACATTTTATTATCGTATGTTTTATTGAATTTCAGGTGTTGTTGAGAAAATGTTGTACTGAGACTAACGAATCTCGTGTATGGCTTATCGTCGATTGACACTGCGTGTTGTGTTACTAAAAATAGCATAGGTAAAAACCCAAATAGTCTACTTGTTTTGATAATATTGAACAGCTGATTTCTAAAAGTTTGTTCTATACAAGATTGTTCTATACGAGAGTCATTACTATAACTTTCAATAGTTTTGTAGCAATTTGTACATATTGATTTTACTACTAAGTCGTTAATCTGTCTAAAGATTGTTATACCCGTACATAACATTGGTACATAGAAGACATATAGTATTTTAACAACTTTTAACACATTCAATTTTATCACATTCAATTTGTTACATCTGTTATACACTTCTCTACAACATTATTGAACTCTTTCAAAGAGCTTAAAACTTTTATATACTTTTATTAATTTTTTTTTCATGTATTTGATATAAAATAAAATTTCAGCAAAACAAAAAAGTAAGCTGAGACATATAAAACATTCACTAATGTTTTTTATGTATGATTGTTTAACTCTTAATCTGAGCTTGAACTTGTTGTACATATTTTAAATATTTTTGTAGTTTAATTTATATGATAAAACTATAATACAATCTTTTAATGTCATTAAGATATTAATTTGAACATTTGATTATGCTTTAGTCTTTTTAGTTCCATGAACTCCAGTAGTTTTCTCATGTAGAGCTTCAGTTGGTGTTGGTGGTGTTCTGTCTCCTGCATTAACTGTTCTTCTATGTGGTGTTCTGACAAACCTCTCCATAGATGGTTGTGTTTTGTCTGAGCTACCACTATTGCCAAGATTGGTTTTTTGTTGTCCTGACTTGTTTGCATGTTTCTTGCTACCACCTTTTGTGTTTTCAGATGTTTTTGAAGAAGGAGATTTTGTTGGAGTTTTTGTAATAGATATAGGCCATTTTAGACTTTTACTGGTTTGTAGTGCATGTGACAAAAACATACCCTCCAAAAAGACCGGTCACATATATATGAATATTATGAGTGATAAGACCTTTTTTGTCCTTGTGATACTTGTAAATATCTAATTTACCATAATCAAAACCATGAACTTTTATCTCAAAATTTCCATGCACAGAATTGCTAGAGAAATATATTCGTGCACCAATGTATTGGAATATATGGACTTCGGCAAATATATATTTGTTCTGTTTAATCTATAGAAATCAATCTGTCATTTTTTATGCAGATTTATCTTGCCTTTTCAAAACGTTTCTCCTGTGAAGTAATTTATTATTTTGAAAACAGATCTAGATTTTGATGATCACAGCAACAAATGCATTTAATTATCGATTTATAACAATTATAAGAACATAATCTTTCAAACATTTATCTGTATTTCTTATAAAGGAAATCGTCGTAGAAACGCTTATAGTCAAGACGTCATTTCTGCTTAATCACCAACATTTAAGTTCCTGATTCCCAATATGCTTTTGAAAACTATTAACCAAGATGAAAGTCTTTGAACTATTTACAAAAAAAAAGTCTATAGAAAAAAAGCACACTGTGTTTTTCTATTTGGAAATATAAATGAAGAATGTCATCCCCCCGCATGTAAAAGTCAGTCAAGTCTTCATTTTTGTTTCCAATTTACAGACATAATTTACTGAAGAACAATTAAAGTGATGCGGCTCAAATTAGAACTGGATCTGGGGATATCACAAACAAGATTGATAAAAATTTAGTTGAGTTAATCTAATGTTTGTGTGGAAACGGCAATTTTATCAATTTCACGCCCACTCCGCTGCGGCGGGGACATACAGAACATACTCATATGATAGTATGATATAATATATAATTGTTGCCTTCATGGAAAGTTAATAACCAAAATTATTATATAGAGAAAAGCTATTTTTTCTCGAGGTCAGTAGGATCCGTTCGTTATCTAATAATTTTAAATAACAACTTTCATGTTGACAAGTATTGCATACTCATTTAAGCACAAACACGAAACTTTTTTAGCCTACTTAGTGCTTTCACTTTCAATATCTGAATATATGCCTAATCACTAGGCGGTCGTCATGTATACAAATGTAAACAAAGTGTTAAAACAATATGACGTTATAAGCTAATGTATATTTTGACGTGAAAACGTGCACTTCAGATTTATTTTCGCTTAACAGATATTCTAGAAGGGTTATTTTACGAAAATTTTTAAAATTTGATATTATATTTACCTGTAAATATGATGACTATCACTATTAAGATAACTGAAGCCTCATTTGACCAGGTACCTAAGAATATGATGATATTATTATTGAACAAGTACAAATTTCTTTAATATAGGATTAAACACATTTTTATAGAGGTTATTTGACTGTACAATCGCTTGCAAGTTTACTGTACAATCGCTTAGAGCCCTCCTGTACAATCACTCGGAGCTTTCCTTGTTTATATCAGAGAAAAAAAATCAACATTCGAACAATAAGTATACAAGTCAAAATAAAAGGACAGTACAAATGTAAAGAAATCACTAAAAAGAAAATATTGCTCGTAACAAAATAAAAGATTACCAGGTGCTCCGAAAGGGTAATCATATTTTGACTGAATCCGTGCTCATTGTTATTATAAACACCATAGATGAATATAATAGGACAGACAAGGAACATACAATGTACGCATATGTAATGTATTTAATGAATTTGGCCAAGGAAAGCTCCGAGTGATTGTACCGGGGGCTCCAAGCGATTGTACAGTAAACTTGCAAGCGATTGTACAGTCAATTAAAATATCCGACATTTAGAAAATGAATATATTGGGGTTTCTACATGGACAATGACTTTCAAACTTTCAGACAGGTAAGACTATATATCAGAAAAGGTACATATGAAAATTCTGTTAGAAACGATGTTTTTTTTTAATTATTATAAAACCGTACAGTTCTGCTCCCACACTGTGGTATTGATCCACTGGTAATTTTTGTATGAAATTGACATTGAATTATTCAAGACTTTTAACAGTGAAAGAAAGACACAAACTGGTATAACAGTTTATTAGCCATATTCAAGGTTCAGCTAAAGGAGGGACGAAAGATACCAAAGGGACAGTCAATCTCATAAATCTAAAATAAACTGACAACGCCATGGCTAAAAATAAAAAAGACAAACAGACAAACAATAGTACACATAACACAACATAGAAAACTAAAGAATAAACAGCACGAACCCCCGCCAAAACCTAGGGTGGTCTCAGGTGTTCCGGAAAGGTGAGCAGACCCTGCTCCACATGTGGAAGTCGTCGTGTTGCTTGTGTGATAACAAATCCGGTAAATAGTCTAATTCGGTAGGTCACATTCATGACAGGGAAGAGGATTGCAGTTACGACGTAAGGAACATATCCGATATTATTTGTGAAACGGTTATTCCATAACGGTCAACCAACTCATGATGGCGTCCGTAAAATTTACGAAGGGATGATTTCAACTTCACCATTTGGAACACTTGGTTTAATAGCTTCCTTGTGAGCAGCAACCCTCTATCAAGAAAATCATGATAGGAAATGCAAACACGGGAATATCGTATCAATTGGGAGATATATACCCCGTATGCAGGTGCTGCTGGAATGTTGCTACTTAGAAATGGAAAGTTCACAATTGGAAAGCTGAAATCATCTCTTTTGTCGTAAAGTTTTGTTTTCAACCGACCCTCATTTTCAATTTCTAGATGTAAGTCAAGATATGAGGCCGACTAAACTGTATTTGAAGTATCCTTTATCTCTAGTTCGATGGGATAGATGCGTTTTACATAGTCACCAAATTTTGAATTATTTAGTGAAAGAACATCAGCTATATAGCGGAAAGTAGAGTAAAAGGATATTAATAACTTCTTATCTTTCTTTCTAAGAAGTTCCTGCATGAAGTCAGCCTCATAATAATAAAGAAACAAGTCGGAAAGTAGAGGGGCACAGTTTGTTCCCATTGGAATGCCGACAGTCTGTTAAAAAACACGTTCTCCAAACGTAACAAATATGTTGTCAATCAAGAAATCAATCATCTTGATAATATCAGTTTCAGAAAACATTTTGTTTGAATCAGAGTGATCCTTTACAATGTAGGATTTATCCCGCCCTAAGACAAGATACTTGTATCTGCGTTTGCCATTCTTTTTTATGAAGCAAAGCAATACCAACTCTTTCAATTTGTCTTTTAGTTTGGAATGTGGAATACTTGTGTAAAAAGTAGAAAAGTCAAATGTTTTGATATTGTTACTAGATGAAAGAGAGTTAGATTGTATGTACTCTAAAAGATCTTTGGAATTTATAAGTATTCACATCTGATTCACGCCACCTCTGGAATAGGCAGTTTCACAATAACTTTGAAGCCCGTCTTTGAATGCTGATAAAATAGATGTTAATAATTTAGAAAGAGGTTTTGTGGAGCACTTGGAAGACCCAGCAATATACCGTTGTTTGTAAGGACACTTATGTAGTTTAGGTATCCAATACAGTGATGGAAGATCCAGTTCTTTATCTTTGGTTGAAATTCCAAAGGAACATAGAACAGACCTATGATTATCCAGTGTTTTCTCTTTGGTAAGTGTCGTGAGGGTATATGTTGAGTTTCCAAGTGAATTGTCAATACCTTATTCTTTATCAAGCAGTTAATGTAATGAGATTTACTCACAAAAACGATGTTGTTTGGTGCTTTATCTGCAGGGACAACAACATATTTGTCATGGAGGTAGGATAGGTATTTTGCAACATTTGGGTCTTTAAAGATTGACGTAGCATAGGCATTGATAGACCCATTCAGTTTCTTAATTCTGATTTGTATCAACGACCTGACTGCCTTAATCCATTCGGAAAAAGTGTCTACGTCTTCCTTTTCGCGCTTAATTTGTATTTTAGGAGATATGCAGACACGCATTCCAACAGTACTTGCAACACACCACACTTTTTGTTTTGTTATATGTATTTCTATTTGTATCCATCTGATGAGTAAAGCCTCTTCAACTGATTTTTATTGTTCGTTCTCATGTTGGACTTTTTCACAATGCCTCAGGTAAGAGAGAGGGTCGGAATTTCGTTAAATTGTATAAACTCGCCACATTTTGTATGTATGTGCCAGTCCGAAGTCAGGAGCCTGTAATTCAGTGGTTGTCGGTTGTTGCTGTGTTACATATTTGTTGTCCGTTCATTTTTTTAACATTAATTAGGCCGTTCGTTTGAATTGTTTTTAATTTTTTGATTTCATGGCCTTTTTTATCTGACTATGCACTATGCTATGCTTATTGTTGTAGGCCGTACGGTGACCTATAGCTGTTACTTTCTGTGTCGTTTGGTCTATTTTGGAGAGTTGTCTTATTGGCAATCATACCACATCTTCTTTTTTATATTCATTATTTTGAACAATGATGTTACCAAGTATCATTATTATACTTCAAAGCACGATAAAAAAACACTGTCCCCGAGTTGGACATGGTTTATCTTTCCCATAAAAAAAAAAGTATAAAAAAAAACCTTTTCTGTTCTTTAAATATTTTTCATAAATATATATATTGGAGAAATAAAGATTCGAAAGCTCTAAAATGTAATTGTCCCTACAATTCATATTTCCAAGGGACATATTTCTTAAAGAATTGTTGATGGGGACTGATTTTTGAAATCGTCAAAGACATTTCTCCTAAAAGCCTATATAAATTTGGCACGAATTGTGAATGCGAGAGTTTTCTCACATTGTCTTTTTTCTCTATTTCTTATGCTTACTTGAACTTGAAACTTGCTTAAACTGTTTCATATCGACTGCAACTGTGTCTTCTGGTGGTATTATTCTAAAATTTCATTATAAAAGGTAAAACGAAATGATCTTTAGTTCTTCCTACATATGTAACAAAATACTTCGCTAAACAATACACAGTTACATTACTGTAAAATACCAACTATTATAAGAATCAATCTTTAGTCTGTGTGTAGATCATGAATTTTCTCTATTTTTGATTTTCGGAACTAATGTCGAGTACACGAAAACCAGTCCAGAAGAAACTTTGTTTATCTATAAAAAATATTATTACTTGTGTTTGTCCTCCTGGCTAGTGACTTCTATAACCTCTCTCCTTATTTTTTATATATTGTAAATAGTTTGTTATTTCTGTACTGATGTAATGCATTGGCTTTATGAGAATAAAGATATAAGACGTTAAATATTTATCTTTTTAATCTATCTATTGATATTCCCCCAGGTACAGTTACATGTGACCATTACGACATGATTGGTATTTCGGCCATTCATGTTTTCAAAAATCTTTGTCGTAAGTCACAGTTCTGACTTTGTTCAAAACTGTGTGTATTTCCAGCAATAGGTGAGTTTTGCGTGTTTGATGTGCGCAAATGTTGCTCTTAGCAAACCCCAACTTGTAATTTAAATTTTAGACATGCAGGAAGAAGTCATCTAACAAATCTGCAAAGTGGACAGCACACTTAAAATCATTATTGAACTGCTGACAAGATGAAATCCTTTTGTCTTGTAGTGTTTGTTAAATGTGTAGCTTACAATTTGAGGTTCATTTAACATATTGAAAATTAAAAGTATCAACAAAAAAGTAGAAGGTTACTGACATTTACAAAAGTGTTCACAAATTAAAACTCATCACTGTGAAGCTGCTAACCAAATTTGAATTAGTTTTGTGTAGATGTTTGTGAGAAAAGCGTGACAATAATATTGATTGGATGAACAGACGGACAGACGATGGGATGGAGACTATGAGCATACAAGTTGCAACGTAGACATAGGTAACCAATGTAAGAGTACTTGCTTTGTCAGAATATACAAGTCAATTTTAATTAACAAACATGTTTAATAAACCATGTTATCCTTATATCCTAGACTATAATGTAAATTAGTCAACGTCCAATTTATTGATTATAAAGACGCCAAGTTTGTGAAAAGACGTATGACCTTGTGCAATGCAGAAATAAAAATGTCAAATCAATATAGTTATACATTATTAATAATACTGGTTAGTAATACATCTATAGGTCAATATTGAACTATCAAAAATTGCATCAGTTTTAGTACCGATAAGACGATAATGAAAATATCTTGCTACGATGTAATATTGATAACCTTTCAATTTTGTTTTTAATGGAGGAAAAACTATACATAATATTGCAATATAACGTAGAGAATTGTCATTATGTGTGACACTGGATTTGGAATCTGATAAAAATTGTTTTAAACGAATCTCAGTTTATTTTTGTACCTGTAATGAATACGACCGTGACTTTGCATGGAATTAATCAGAATCTATATGGATCTTTTATCCGTTACATATGGCCATATATCGAAGTAATGTTCAAATTCAAAATGAAGTATTTGGAAATCAATATGACTAACAGAATGACGGATAAACAAACTAAAGGGTCAACAATATATACAGATACATACCGTCTAATTCATGAAAAAGCGTATAATCAAATTATGGGCATAAAAATATTGCATTTTGTAGATAAATATAATAACTTTTCTAAATTAATGATATGATATTATTCTTATTGCAAATTTCTAGTTATTTAGTTACAAATTTATAGATATAGGAAGATGTGGTATGCGTGCCAAAGAGGCAACTCTCTATCCAAGTGACAATTTATAAAAGTGCATCTTTATAGGTCAAAGTTTTATTTGGATGGATAGTTGTCTCATTGGCACTCACACCACATCTTCCTATATCAAGATACGGCCTTCAACACAGAGCATTGGCTCACACCAAACAGCAAGCTATAAAAGACCCCAAAAATTACTAGTGTTAAACCAATCATACGGGAAAAACCAACGGTCTAATCTATATTATAATAAAAATGCATTCTATTTTATAACTGTCAAACAACTCGTGATGGCGTCCGTAAAATTAACAGAGGGATGATTTCAACTTCACCATTTGGAATTCTTGTGAGCAGCAACCTTCTACCAAGGAAGTCATGATAGGGAATATAAGCTCTGGAATATCGTATCAATTAGAAGATAAACACTCCGTATGCAGGCACTGCTGGAATTTTGCTAAATAGAAATGGAGACTTCACGAACAGCATATGTTACTCTTTAAATTTATAATGGTCATGTTTGTTATTGGATTGCTCTCTAACTGGCTTACATGTTTTCCGCACATCTCCGTGATACCATTAAGCATACTTTATTTTAGATATAATCAGATGCACAGACAAAAGTATTCCACAACACACTTCAATCATTGACAGTCATTTCGAAATCAAGCACAGAATAAGTGAACAGGTATTTCCTTCCTCAATCTCAAAGATACAAAACACTTTGAAAATAGATAACAATGCTAATACTGTAAACTTTATTAATATTTACCTGCTATCATGACTTTGTCATCATCACATTTTCTTATGTAACAACTACAGTCTTCCTTTGCTGGTTTACACGAACAGGGGTCTTTTGGTGGTATGATATAATCAAAGCCTCGTGTGTAGTCACATCTACAGCTGGCGTCTGCGAAGGAACTTCCATTACTAGCCAAAATCTGCCCACTTGATTTACATAAGGATTTATGTAATGCGCATTGACTATTTCCATTAGTTGTAAAAGTAAATGGTTGGTATTGAATTGCATCACATGGAACTTGCTCTAGGTTTGGGTTCAAGATATATTTTGTACCTGTCAAAAAAAGAATCAATGTGACTACTGTCAGATTCCTAGTCAAGTAGTTAACCTTATGGTCAGTCATATTATATTACAAGAGATTAAGATCAGGATGTTTTTATTTTTTTTGTTCAATCTGTTGTAATGGTTTAACATTGTCGGTGATATATAAATTGCAATCATGTATGTCCATTGTACTCCTACTTCAGTCCTCAAACCATGTGATGTAAGAGTTAACAAAATAATGAAATACAGCAGCATGAACCATGAAAAAACTCATACATAACCGTGGAGAAACATAGTTTCTTACATGTTCCTTAATATGCAGTTGTTTCATATGCAATTATACTTACTATCCTTTATATTTGTATCAATCCCTCATTGATATAGGTTATACCCCAGTCGGGTTAAAACCAAAGACTGTAAAAACTATTCAACCTAAATTTAACTTTATTCAATTAATCAATCATTTTTAATGTGTATTCCTTGGTTCATAATTTTTGAAAGTGTGAATATTAATCAAACTCATATCTATTTATTGTTGAACTAATTTTCTGCTAGCTTATTCATAAAATGATGATAGAGAACTTGGAACTAGGCTAAAGTTCGTTCAAGTGCCAATTGGTTGAAAAAGATGATGATATATTAATCGAAATTGTTTATAACCAAAGATAAGACAATTAAAATATATTGGCTTATTTATGTTGATTTCCAAACTCAGTTATATTCACCACAGTCAACATATATGTAAGTCAAACATCTGTTTATACCGGTTGGTATATAAATCATATCATCATCTAATGTACATGAGCTTACCTTCTCTTGAAACGTCTTCATGTCCACAAGCTCCTCTGAATACAGTCTTGTTTGTTCGATTTGATTCTGACAGATCAAATAAGCATATATAAGTTTTTTGGTCCACACACCTATAAGACCTGGATGTTAAATTCTACTGGGACGAATGTGGACATATCTTATCATATCCATTTGAATAAGAAAAAATCGTAAGCTAAAAAATTTAAACATGGCTTATAAATAGAAATATTACAATGCCAATATTGATAAATTCTTTGTTAAAAGAGTGTGGACACCGTTCATACAGTTAATAAAACATTTAACTTATCTTCCATGAGGTCCTCACATAAATTCAATCAAAATATAAATACAATCATATATTCAAATGAATCATTATAAGGGTTAAAAGTATTACATGAAGGAAAATAAAAATATAACCATTGACAATTTATCATAAATAGATATTAACACATAGTTTATTTACAATTACATAGTTTAATAAATCACGATAAAAGATTAAAATTTAAAAACAAAACATACAAATAAAATGTAATAAATAAAAGAGGAATGCAAAAGACAATAACAATCAAAACCAAGGAGTAAGACACGGACAAATATGTAAAAGTCAATGTACTACTGGGAATTCAAACCTATGTATGCTTTGTGTTCACTCAGAAAACCTAAAGCCATTTGTTGTTTCTGTATCATTTCATTGGAGATTGGTTTGGGATTGAGTTCTCTTATTGTCCAATAGCACACAGTTATGAGGTAACTCGATATTGGTGAAAGTGATGACACAAAAATTCGAACTTGGAATTTTCTGGTGGTCATAAGCATTGTGTATAAATTTCAAAACATTTTGTTGTGTAAAAGTAAAGTTGGAGTAAAGAAACAGTAAATTCGTCATTTGTTTTCATCTATACGAGAAAATTGAAAGATACCAAAATGATATTCAAACTCAAAAGTCGAAAATAAACTGACAAAAACATGGCTTAAAAAGAAGAATACCCACTGGGTAACACAAGCCCCTTTAAAAAGTTATGGTTATCTCAGGTTTTCCGAAAGAGTAATAATATCATACTCCACACGTGGCACCCATCGTGTCGTTGTGTATGTACAAACTGAGTGATAAGTCTTATTGAGTAGGTCACATTCGAGATATACAAGTTGGTTCCTATAGGAATACTATTTGTTTATGGAAACATGTCCTCATAACGTAATAAATATGTTGTCCTCCCTAAGACAAAATACTTGTATCTGCGTTTGCCATTTTTTTTTATATAAAACTGAGCAGGACCAAATCTTCCAATTCATCTTATTGTCCGGAATGGGGAATACTTTTTGATTGACGATGCCATACCAATAACGAATTAAAAATTCGGACAACAATGAGTATCGACACATTGTGTTATTTAATTGATATACTACAATAAAGATGCGGGTTTCAATTTACAGCAGTCTTAACTTGTATAAGATAAGATGATGCATGTACATAGTTTGATTATGTGGGTAAACAAGTTAAAGCTACAAATAACACATACAAGATTTAAACTGTTATTGTTCTAAATTGAAATTGTTGATTAGGTTTTCTTTCTTGTATGCTCATACAGTTATCGCCATTTAAGTTTTCGTTTGAGTTGCATCTGACATTTACAATACACTATAATTTATGTTCTTACTCTTGAATGCTAAACTTTTTGTTTTACTTTGGTTCTTATAACATGACTCTGTACTTTAAAAGATCCCGTCAGTATGATATTGTTCTATTTTATGTCATTATGATATATTTCTATTATGAATTACAAAATACGTTGAACCAAAAACGTCAAAATCATTCAATCGCGTAGTGGAATTAACTATTTGTGGATTCTTATAAATTCTATATATTACTTTTGGACTAGTTTAAATCTCGGTCTATTTCTGAAATTTTTTCTTACATACTTTTGATTTTTTAACCCTGTATGCTAACATTGCCTATGTAAATTTTAAAACTGTTTGTATGCTCATTGAACGACAAATCTATGTGACGTATAAAATTTTCTGACGTCAGACACATTAATCGTAGATAGATGTTTTTGTGTTCTGTTAAATTGTTCCTTTTAAAATTGTTATACGATGATGACTGATGTACCCATATTTTGACTATTTTATTTATTGTGTCTGCTTAGTTAACGCATCAATGTAAATATAACGGAATTTGATGAGACTGTCATCAAAGTGAGAGGGTTAGAGCTATAAAACCAGATTTAATCCACCATTTTTTACATTTGAAAATGCCTGTACCAAGTCAGGAATATGACAGTTCTTGTCCATTCGTTTTTGATGCGTTTTGTTATTTGATTTTGCCAGGTGATTATGGACTTTCCGAATTTATTTTCCTCTAAGTTCAGTATTTTTGTGATTTTACTTTTTTTGGTAGGATAATTTAAATATATTTTCAAGTTTTGATAATGACTAAATATATGCTTGTGTGATTACTTTTCATTACAACCGGTGAAATTCACCACTCTTGAGACTTAATAATTTTTTGTTTGGTTTGCAAACCATTTTATCAATTGTACTTACACTTTTAACAGAACGAACTATTAAAACAAGGAAATCTACTGCACACAGATGTTAAATGACTGCAAACGACCTTCAACAATTGCTCAAGGGAGACCTGTTACTCAGTAGCAATATACCAACTTCACCTGCATATGGAATATACATTTCCCAACTTATTCGGTATTCAAGAGCTTGCAGCTCCTACTCAGACTTTGTAAAACGTCACCAGTGTCTGAGCAGAAATTTGATGAAACAGGGGTATGTCAAAGAACGTCTCGTCCTTTTTCTAAAAAAAGTTCATCGGAAGGTACCAAGAACTTGTTGATAAATATTCCGTATCAACTTCACAAATAATACAAGATGGTCTTGAAGTATAGATTTTGCGTACTGACGTTGGTTATCATCTTAATAACGTGTTATATTATTTTATTTGTCTTTATTAATATTACTTTTACTGTTAAGTCAGTTTTTTTAGATATTCATTTGACGTGACTCTGTGCTTATGTATACCATCATACTTTGAACGACAAAATTATTTTATTTATTTATATTACTTTTACTTATGGGGTCTCACTAATTAGAGACAAGAAGCGTCAAGAAGCGACAAGAAGAATAATTTTTAATGACAAGAAGCGACAAAAAGCTATTTAGCGACAAGAGAACATTTTTTTTTATTAAATATAAAAAAAATATGCATCTAGTTATTTTTAAAATACGGGCAGAACTAAATTGATATTTTTTATTATTATATTGATAGATGAAGAAATTAAATTTTGGTGAGGAAAAAGTAAAAACACAAAAAAATACTGAACTCCGAGGAAAATTCAAAAAGGAAAGTTCAAAATCAAAAGGCAAAATCAAAAGTCCAAACACATCAAACGAATGGATAACAACTGTCATATGCCTGACTTGGTACAGGGATTGTGTAGTTTTTATTATTATATTGATAGATGAAGAAGTTAAACATTTGTAAGAGAAAAGGAAATGCACACGCTATAAAATGAAAATAAAAACAAAGATTTTTTACCTTTCCTTTGAAGGATTTATTGAAACAAGAACATGAAATATTATTTCCTTTCTAACTGTACAATTAATCTTTCCTGATAGGACCAACGTTAGCTGTGGCTTCGCCCTAACGTTAAACACAATGAAGAACATCAAATGAGATTAACGAGGCGCGTGTCCCTTGTTTTATTGCTACAATAACATCCAATTAACACCTTCAACTTTGTACACGAGAACGTCAGACTATACAATTACACGCGCCAGAATATACAAGCATTGTAAATAGTGAACACCTGTTGAAAACTCAAGATTGTCATCAATTTCCTTTAATCTTTAATCAGAATCAGAATCAGAATAATTTATTATAGTGTCACATACCAATATAAAACACAATGAATACATCATTACATTATATAAAAATTAAAAATTATTAAATATTACAATTAAAATATTGGTAACCAGCCAAATTACTGACTTATGAGACACTTTAAAAATATAACACATATTGTAAAACAATTAAAACTTATGTACTAAAATATTACTATACACAATACCTTCTTAATGACAAAACTATTTTATTTTTAAATACTACTTTTTCTGTTTTTTGTGATATATATTTGACGTGACTCTGTACTTATGTATCCCGTCATACTTCGAACCACACAATTATTTTATTTATTATTAATTTTACTGTTAAATATGTTTTTTGTTATATCTACTTTACTTGACTCTGTATTTATGTATGCCGACATACTTTGAACGCCAAAATTATTTTATGTCTACCTGTGCGAATTTCAAACGCGCAATTTTACACCAATACTGAAAACCCTCCATCCTTTATGGGTGGACGTTACATAAATAAATAAAATCGTATACTATAAGCAAAATGAGGATGTTAAATTTGATGTATGCCTTTTTGTGCTTCTTCGTTACATTTGTCGTTTTTATAGTAATTAAGATAATAACACAATGTTGACTACTGTACCCCTATTTTTGACATTTTTACCTATTGTGTCTGTTTGTTTTGTTCACGCATAGTTGACAATGTAATGGAATTTGATGCGACTGTCATACAAGTGAGAGGTTTAGCTAGTTATAAAACCAGGTTCAATCCTCCATTTTCTACATAAGAAAATGCCTGTACCAAGTCAGGAATATGACAGTTGTTATCCATTCGTTTGATGTGTTTGAACTTTTGAATTTGCCATTTGATGTGGGACTTTCCTTTTTGAATTTTCCTCGGTGTGCAGTATTTTTGTGTTTTTACTTTTTAATAGATATAGTTCATGATGTTTTTTTTACCGTTTTTTATGAGTGGGGCGAGTTGGAAGGACTAAGTTCTTCTGAATTTTACTCTTTTTTACGAGTGGGGCGACTTAGCAGTACAAAATATATCAGTATTTTACTTTTTTTCTTATCAGTTGGGCGATTTGACAGAAATAAATTTATAGTTATTTTACAATTTTTCATATAAGGAGCGTGTTGCCTCAAAGTGTGCAACCCAACATTATAATAAGTGATTAATTTTTTTGTATACATCTGTTAACAAAGACCCTGTGCTCATAAATGGGCATTAATCCATAGATGAGGATCATCCCCAAGCTGTTTTATTATTATTTATTTTTCAAAACGTGACTCTGTACTTATGTATCCCGTCATACTTTGAACCACACAATTATTTTATTTATTATTACTTTTACTGTTAAGTATGTTTTTTGTTATATTTACTTTACTTGACTCTGTATTTATGTATGCCGACATACTTTGAACGCCAAAATTATTTTATGTCTACCTGTGCGAATTTCAAACGCGCAATTTTACACCAATACTGAAAACCTTCCATCCTTTATGGGTGGACTTTACATAGATAAATAAAATCGTATAATATAAGCAAAATGAGGATGTTAAATTTGATGTATGCCTTTTTGTGCTTCTTCGTTACATTTGTCGTTTTTATAGTAATTAAGATAATAACACAATGTTGACTACTGTACCCCTATTTTTGACATTTTTACCTATTGTGTCTGTTTGTTTTGTTCACGCATAAATAACAATGTAATGGAATTTGATGTGACTGTCATACAAGTGAGAGGTTTAGCTAGCTATAAAACCAGGTTCAATCCACCATTTTCTACATAAGAAAATGCCTGTACCAAGTCAGGAATATGACAGTTGTTATCCATTCGTTTGATGTGTTTGAACTTTTGAATTTGCCATTTGATGTGGGACTTTCCTTTTTGAATTTTCCTCGGTGTGCAGTATTTTTGTGTTTTTACTTTTAAATAGATATAGTTCATGATGGTTTTTTTACCGTTTTTTATGAGTGGGGCGAGTTGGAAGGACTAAGTTCTTCTGAATTTTACTCTTTTTTACGAGTGGGGCGACTTAGCAGTACAAAATATATCAGTATTTTACTTTTTTTCTTATCAGTTGGGCGATTTGACAGAAATAAATTTATAGTTATTTTACAATTTTTCATATAAGGAGCGTGTTGCCTGAAAGTGTGCAACCCAACATTATAATAAGTGATTAATTTTTTTGTATACATCTGTTAACAAAGACTCTGTGCTCATAAATGGGCATTAATCCATAGATGAGGATCATCCCCAAGCTGTTTTATTATTATTTATTTTTCAAAACGTGACTCTGTACTTATGTATCCCGTCATACTTTGAACCACACAATTATTTTATTTATTATTACTTTTACTGTTAAGTATGTTTTTTGTTATATTTACTTTACTTGACTCTGTATTTATGTATGCCGACATACTTTGAACGCCAAAATTATTTTATGTCTACCTGTGCGAATTTCAAACGCGCAATTTTACACCAATACTGAAAACCTTCCATCCTTTATGGGTGGACTTTACATAGATAAATAAAATCGTATAATATAAGCAAAATGAGGATGTTAAATTTGATGTATGCCTTTTTGTGCTTCTTCGTTACATTTGTCGTTTTTATAGTAATTAAGATAATAACACAATGTTGACTACTGTACCCCTATTTTTGACATTTTTACCTATTGTGTCTGTTTGTTTTGTTCACGCATAAATAACAATGTAATGGAATTTGATGTGACTGTCATACAAGTGAGAGGTTTAGCTAGCTATAAAACCAGGTTCAATCCACCATTTTCTACATAAGAAAATGCCTGTACCAAGTCAGGAATATGACAGTTGTTATCCATTCGTTTGATGTGTTTGAACTTTTGAATTTGCCATTTGATGTGGGACTTTCCTTTTTGAATTTTCCTCGGTGTGCAGTATTTTTGTGTTTTTACTTTTTAATAGATATAGTTCATGATGGTTTTTTTACCGTTTTTTATGAGTGGGGCGAGTTGGAAGGACTAAGTTCTTCTGAATTTTACTCTTTTTTACGAGTGGGGCGACTTAGCAGTACAAAATATATCAGTATTTTACTTTTTTTCTTATCAGTTGGGCGATTTGACAGAAATAAATTTATAGTTATTTTACAATTTTTCATATAAGGAGCGTGTTGCCTCAAAGTGTGCAACCTAACACTATAATAAGTGATTAATTTTTTTGTATACATCTGTTAACAAAGACCCTGTGCTCATAAATGGGCATTAATCCATAGATGAGGATCATCCCCAAGCTGTTTTATTATTATTTATTTTTCAAAACGTGACTCTGTACTTATGTATCCCGTCATACTTTGAACCACACAATTATTTTATTTATTATTACTTTTACTGTTAAGTATGTTTTTTGTTATATTTACTTTACTTGACTCTGTATTTATGTATGCCGACATACTTTGAACGCCAAAATTATTTTATGTCTACCTGTGCGAATTTCAAACGCGCAATTTTACACCAATACTGAAAACCTTCCATCCTTTATGGGTGGACTTTACATAGATAAATAAAATCGTATAATATAAGCAAAATGAGGATGTTAAATTTGATGTATGCCTTTTTGTGCTTCTTCGTTACATTTGTCGTTTTTATAGTAATTAAGATAATAACACAATGTTGACTACTGTACCCCTATTTTTGACATTTTTACCTATTGTGTCTGTTTGTTTTGTTCACGCATAAATGACAATGTAATGGAATTTGATGTGACTGTCATACAAGTGAGAGGTTTAGCTAGCTATAAAACCAGGTTCAATCCACCATTTTCTACATAAGAAAATGTCTGTACCAAGTCAGGAATATGACAGTTGTTATCCATTCGTTTGATGTGTTTGAACTTGTGAATTTGCCATTTGATGTGGGACTTTCCTTTTTGAATTTTCCTCGGTGTTCAGTATTTTTGTGTTTTTACTTTTTAATAGATAGAGTTCATGATTTTTTTTTACCGTTTTTATGAGTGGGGCGAGTTGGAAGGACTAAGTTCTTCTGCATTTTACTCTTTTTTACGAGTGGGGCGACTTAGCAGTACAAAATATATCAGTATTTTACTTTTTTTTTATCAGTTGGGCGAGTTGACAGAAATAAATTTATAGTTATTTTACAATTTTTCATATAAGGAGCGTGTTGCCTGAAAGTGTGCAACCCAACATTATAATAAGTGATTATTTTTTTTGTATACATCTGTTAACAAAGACCCTGTGCTCATAAATGGGCATTAATCCATAGATGAGGATCATCCCCAAGCTGTTTTATTATTTTTTATTTTTCAAAATTAACATAACATCTGCAGGCACTTGTTTTTGAAAAACATTACCTTTATACTTTGATTTTATGTATTGTAAATCTATATGTCTCTGCTTTCAATCAAGCCTTGAATCAATGCTATACACGACCCATATCAACTACGAATACATGTACCCTAGCTCACCATCAAGATTTAGTGACATAAAGTGTTATCGACTTACCAATGGCAATGACACTTTTAAATATATCAGCAACTCAATTCTTATTGAATGCATCCTTCCGAATTTATTTTCCAGTAACGAGCACTTCAACATTTGCTTTCATCACTCTACTTGAACCAATGTTGATGGACACTACCATCAACAGCTTCTGAAATAATCATGTTTACTTTCGTTTTGGATTGATTGTTGAAAAGAAATAAAATGTCAGGTGAGTAATTTTCTAAATTTAGATATCGGAATTCCTTTAAATTCTGATTAGACAAGGTGAATATCGGTAATGGACGTTATAAATAACAAGTTTGGGCTTGCTAAAAAGCAAAGGACTATTAAGGTAATATGTGTGCATGTGGTTGTTGATGTGGTATTTAAAGATATTGATTAATGTAAATGGATTTAATTTAAGAATGTGTGTTATACACCCATGTTCTTTTAAGAACAAAATCACTTACCTGTTGAAAATTCAAACAGTTAAAACAGGTACGACTTTGGATGTGTACCACTATGGAGGTGTGCCTAGATTGGCAGAAGTGATAAAGCAACCAATCAGACTCTTTTTGTGATAAGTAATTATTTCAAGATGGTGTGTATGTCGACTCAAACTAATGGCTCCGCACAGTGATGCAAAGCAATAACCAGCTTCGCCATAAGCGCATCATACGCCCGTCGTGTTTTCGAAGAATGAAGTTCAATCACTTCTCAATGTCAAATCAGCTATTAATGAAAATTGAAAGGGAGATTACGGCAGTAGATATAATCAATTCACGAAAGTTTACTGAGAGCTGCTGAACGCATTTTTGAGTCAATGTCCGCAAAATGAAAGAAAAACCCACCTTTTTTAATGATTAAAACCCAATAACTCAGAAACAGAAATTCTAATATCTATTGAAAACGAAAGGTAGCTTATATCAATAGATGTCAACTATTCACCAAAGTTTCATGAGAATTGCTGAAAGCATTTTTGAGTAATTGTCCGAAAACTTGAAATGTTTTATAAACATTGGTTAAAGCGTTTTTGAGTTAATGTCCGACATGTTGGCGACGGCTAGACGGACGGACGGATGGACAACGGTATACCATTATACATCCCGTAAATGGTCGTAGAAAAAGTTGAAAGATAGCAATTCCTTATATATATTAAATGTATGGAGATCCTCAATTACATTATTAGGTCTTTCCACCTTTCCGTGGAAAGACCTATTGGACTTCTTCTGATTATTAAGTCTTTCCACTTTTCTGTGGAAAGACTTGTTTTTCTTCTGAATATTATTAGGTCTTTCCACTTTTCCGTGGAAAGACCTATTGGTTTTCTTCTGATTATTATTATTATTATTTTTTTTTCTTCGCAATATGTCGCTCAGATATTTGGAATATGATATCGAACAGTTCATACGCTTTTGAAACTGACACCGCTTAATCGAATACTTTCCCATATAAGAGTTATCTCCCCGAACACTGTTTTTCTTGTTATTCCTAAGGCTTCGCAACCGTATAAGAAACCGACAAATTTATTTTTCCAAATTGCTTGTTATATCCTCAGGATGTTCTGTTTTATTTTGACCTAAGCTGTATATAGATTCCATATGAGAGTTTCCCCCTTTTATGTTTGATATAAGTAATATGCATTTCTAACTGGAAAACCATAAGTGATAGAGACCTAGTGTCTTTTGATTTGAGATCCTTGGTCCAAAAAACTGGAAATAAGGTCATGGTCGAAGGTCAAGGTCATATTCTAAATTTTGATTTTGGATCATTTTCACTTATTTTCAAAAGCCGTATAACATATCGACAAATTATTTTTACTAAATTGTTAGTTGCGACATGTCGTAACACATAAATTTTAGTCGAAAGAGTACGTAGACATTTGATGACAGTTTTGCCCCCTTTTATATCTAATATTAGTTGTAAGGTAATACAACTCATTAACAATATATAGTAGAGACCTAGAGTCTTTTGATTTGAGGTCCTTGGTTGATGACCTCGAAATTGAGCTCAAGTTCATAGGTAAATGTGACGTTCTAGATTTTGACCTTTGCTTTTACCTCATATGTATACATGATCAAGACATGGGAATTTTTATATTAGGTTGCAAGCAATGTGATCTAGAAAAAGACAACCGGAAGTGACCTTTTGTAAACCGGAAGTAGCTATATTTTGTACTAAATCACTGTAAAAGTATATAGAACCATATATTTTTGGAATCAGTGTCAAGTAAACAATAAAAAATTACCGGAAGTAACATATTTTAAAGCGGAAGTAAAAAATGATCTAACTAATTTATATCTTTTTGTATAGAAACCATATATTTTTGGAATCAGCGTTCAATAAGCTGTCATTTGATGCTAAAATTGACATTTAAAACCAAATTTTAATATTTTCAAATAAAAAAGATCTTTACTGGTGGAAAGACCATCAATGGTTCTCTGAACAATTGGTTTTTAATTATTATTTTTTTTTTACCGCCGCGTCTTGAAATTTTTGTTTCGCAATATGTCGCTTACATATTTTTTAAATAGTATCGTACAGTTTATGCAATTTTAAATTTCACCCTGCTAAGACGAACAATTTTCTTTGTAAGAGTTATCTCCCTATTCACTGTTTATCTAATGTGTGCATATTCTTCGTAACAAAAAATGATATCAACTAAATTTCTTTTACAAATTGTTCGTTGCATCCTTAGGACTTTTTGGCTAATTTAGATCGAAGCGATTCGATGAAATTTTATAGGAGTTATCTACCCTTACACAATAAATTTGTCGGTTTGTGTTTTCAACTCATCAACCGTTAACCGTATAAGCCTGGGATATTTTTATTTGAGGCCCCTAGGTCCTAACTTAGAAAATGAGATCAAGGTCAAAGGTCAAGGCAAGTTCTCAATTGTGACTTTTGCTTGTTTTTGCATTTTCTCCGACACTTTGAAAGATACATATAAACGAACAAGTGCAAAATGTCTGCTTTATTGTAATGAAGATTTGCTACATTTAGTCTTATACAATTTAATGGCATCTTACAGGAGTTGGTGCCCCTGAAATGTCTTGATATGAGGTTATTTGATTATAACTTCAACTAAGTTCATTATAAAGGCATTTGACCTTGTACAAAGGTTAGGTGACAAATTACCTTGAAAAATTACTACCGGAAGTGACCTTGAGAAAACCGGAAGTAGATTTTTTGTAATTTTTTCATATAAAAGTACTCCGAATCCATATATTTTGACATTTAGATACATAAACTGATTACTGAAGACTACAAATGACTTCTAACAAACTGGAAGTTGCCAATTATCTCCCATTCTACATACAAAAGTATATAGAAACTATATATTTTTGGAATCAGTGTGAAAAAAAGCTATCATATGAGACCGGAAGTGATATTCATTTCACCGGAGGTAGCATATTATCTCCCTTATATCACTCAAAAATATAATTAAACCATTATTAATCGCATCACTATGGAGAAACTATCTTCTTATCCCAATTTCTTTGATGTGGAAAGACTTTCAATTGTTCTCTGAACAATTGGTTTTTAATTAGGTCTTTCCACCTTTCCGTGGAAAGACCTATTGATTTTGTTCTGATTATTATTAGGTCTTTCCACCTTTCCGTGGAACGACCTATTGCTTTTGTTCTGATTATTATTATTAGGTCTTTCCACCTTTCCGTGGAAACACCTATATGTTTTGTTCTGATTATTATTAGGTCTTTCCACCTTTCCGTGGAAAGACCTATAGGTTTTGTTCTGATTATTAGGTCTTTCCACCTTTCCGTGGAAAGACCTATTGTATTTGTTTTGATTATTAAGTCTTTCCACCTTTCCGTGGAAAGACCCATAGGTTTTGTTCTGATTATTATTAGGTCTTTCCACTTTTCCGTGGAAAGACCTATTGCTTTTGTTCTGATTATTAGGTCTTTCCACCTATTGATTTTGTTCTGATTATTATTTTTTTTTCTTCCGCCTAATTTCTTTCTTGCGTAGTATTGTTGTTTCACAAGATGTCGCTTAGATATTTGGAATATGATATCGTAAAGTGTATGCGCTTTAAAAACTGACAACTGCGTAACCAAATACTTTACGTTGTAAGAGTTACCTCCCCAAACACTGTTTTTCTTGTGGCCACTACTCCTCCGTAACCGTAAAAGATTTAGTAAAAGAAGGTTTGCTCAGAACGACGTCTCTCTCTGCAAAGGATTATAAATAAATCTGTTTGACTATATCAGCTTGGTGACGTCACAATTGCTGCATCCGGTACTACCTAAAATGAAAAAGGGGTTTTCCCCTTTTCGAAAAAAATTAAAATGTGCACGTACATTTCAAACCATGCAGGTCAGGTTCGATTTACTTTAAATACAAAATTGAATACAATGCACACACAATAAGATTAATAAGTAAATAAGACACACATCCTGGGAAACCCTATAAAAAAAAAACATTTATAAAGGAAGATGCAAGGATTTTTTTTATAGGTGCATATCCTTGCATGTTCCTACAAATATCATAATTTCAATACAACTAAAATGTTGCACGGATCCGTTTTCACGTGTTCCTAGAGGCTAGGTCCCAAGTGTTTAAACACGGGCACTAGGCTCTCAATGCCGTTTTCAAGTGTTCACAGAGGCTAGGTTTCAAGTGTTTAAACACGGGCACTAGGCTCTCAATGCCGTTTTCACGTGTTCCAAGAGGCTAGGTCTCAAGTGTTTAAACACGGGCACTAGGCTCTCAATGCCGTTTTCACGTGTTCCAAGAGGCTAGGTCTCAAGTGTTTAAACACGGGCACTAGGCTCTCAATGCCGTTTTCATGTGTTACCAGAGGCTAGGTCTCAAGTTTTTAAACACGGGCAATAGGCTCTCAATGCCGTTTTCACGTGTTCCCAGAGGCTAGGTCTCAAGTGTTTAAACACGGGCAATAGGCTCTCAATGCCGTTTTCACGTGTTCCCAGAGGCTACGTCTCAAGTGTTTAAACACGGGCAATAGGCTCTCAATGCCGTTTTCACGTGTTCCCAGAGGCTAGGTCTCAAGTGTTTAAACACGGGCACTAGGCTCTCAATGCCGTTTTCAAGTGTTCACAGAGGCTAGGTCTCAAGTGTTTAAACACGGGCACTAGGCTCTCAATGCCGTTTTCACGTGTTCCCAGAGGCTAGGTCTCAAGTGTTTAAACACGGGCACTAGGCTCTCAATGCCGTTTTCAAGTGTTCACAGAGGCTAGGTCTCAAGTGTTTAAACACGGGCACTAGGCTCTCAATGCCGTTTTCACGTGTTCCAAGAGGCTAGGTCTCAAGTGTTTAAACACGGGCACTAGGCTCTCAATGCCGTTTTCAAGTGTTCACAGAGGCTAGGTCTCAAGTGTTTAAACACGGGCACTAGGCTCTCAATACCGTTTTCACGTGTTCACAGAGGCTAGGTCTCAAGTGTTTAAACACGGGAATTACGCTCTCAATGCCGTTTTCAACGTGTTCCGTGAGGCTATAAATCTATCTATATATCAATCAATCAATCAATTAATCAACCAACCAACCAACCAACCAACCAACCTACCAACCAATCTATCAATCAATTAATAAAAAAATCAATCATGTTTCAGAGGGGAAAGACCGTTAACAATTGTTTTTAAACAATTCATTTATATTTATTATTTTTCTTCTTCCGCCTAAATTTTTTTCTTGCGTAGTTTTGTTGTTTCATAAGATGTCGCTTAGATATTTGGAATATGATATTGTATAGTTTATACGCTTTAAAAATTTACAACCGCGTAACAAAATACTTTACGTTGTAAGAGTTATCTCCCCTAACACTGTTTTTCTTGTGGCCATTACTCCTTCGGAACCGTAAAAGATTACGACAAAATTATTTTACCTAATTGCTCATTACATCATCAGGATTAGGATATTCATTTGGACTGAAGCTTTACGGAAACTCCATATGACAGTTATTCCCCCTTTTTTATTTGATTCAAGTGATATGCATTTTCAACTGGTAAACCATAAGTGATAGAGACCTAGGGTCTTCAGATTTTAGGTCATTGGTCCAAAAAAATATAAAGTAGGTCAAGGTCAAAGGTCAAGGTCATATTCTTAATTTTGATTTTGATTATTTTCATTTAATTTCAAAAACCGTATAAGATATCGACAAATTATTTTCAATAAATTGTTAGTTGCGACATGTCCTTACTTGTATATTTTGGTTGAAATGGTGTGCAGACAATTAATGGGAGTTTTTGCCCATCTTACATTTAGAATTACGCGTAAAGTGATATGACTCATTAACCAAACTTATTAAAGACCTAGGATCATTTGATTTAAGGTCCTTGGTTTGTGACCTTGAAATTGAGGGCAAGGTCATAGGTTAATAGGACGTTCTAGATTTTGACCTTTGCTTTAAATTCATATTAATACATCATAAAGCCATTGCAACTAACATTTTAAACTGATTTTTCATATTTCAATATCAAAATAGGTCTTTACTAGTGGACAGACCTTCAATTGTTCTCTGAACAATTGGTTTTTAATTATTTTTTTTTTTCTTCCGCCTAATTTTTTTCTTGCGTAATATTGATGTTTCAAAAGATGTCGCTTAGATATTTGGAATATGATATAGTAAAGCGTATGCGCTTTTAAAACTGACAACTGCGTAACCAAATACTTTATGTTGTAAGAGTTATCTCCCCAAACACATCTTCAGGATTCAGAGTTTAATTTTGACCGAAGCTATCCGGAGACTCCATATGAGAGTTATTTCCCCTTATGTATATGATATAAGTGATTTGCATTTTTAACTGGTAAACCATAAGTGATAGAGACCTAGGGTCTTTTGATTTGAGATCCTTGGTCCAAAAATAATAAAATTAGGTCAAGGTCAAAGGTCAAGGTCATTTTCTAAATTTTTATTTTGGATTTTTTTTACTAATTTTCAAAACCTTATAACATATCAACATCTTATTTTCACTAAATTGTTAGTTGCGACATGCCGTTACTTATAAATTTAGGTTGAAAGGATGCGTAAACAATAAATAGGAGTTTTCGCCCATCTTATATTTAGAATTATGCGTAAAGTGATATAACTCATTAACCATACATAATAAAGACCAAGGGTCTTTTGATTTGAGATCTTTGGTATATGACTTTGAAATTAAGGTCAAGGTCATAGCTAATTTGCACGTTCTAGATTTTGACCTTTGCTTTAAATTCATATTTATACATTATAAAGCCATAGGAACTGACATTTTAGATTGTTTTTTAATATTTTGATAATAAAATAGACTTTTACTTGTGGAAAGACCTTCAATTGTTCTTTGAACAATTGGTTTTTAATTATTAGGTCTTTCCACCTTTCCGTGGAAAGACCTATTGAATTTGTTCTGATTATTAGGTCTTTCCACTTTTCCGTGGAAAGACCTATAGGTTTTGTTCTGATTATTATTAGGTCTTTCCACCTTTCCGTGGAAAGACCTATTGAATTTGTTCTGATTATTATTTTTTTTTTTTTCTTCCGCCTAAATTTTTTTCTTGCGTAGTATTGATGTTTCAAAAGATGTCGCTTAGATATTTGGAATAGGATGTCGTATAGTTTATTCGCTTTAAAAATTTACAACTGCGTAACAAAATACTTTACGTTGTAAGAGTTATCTCCCCAAACACTGTTTTTCTTGTGGCCACTACTCCTTCGCAACCGTAAAAGATTACGACAAATTTATTTTACCAAATCGCTCGTTACTTCTTCAGGATTAGGATATTCATTTGGACCGAAGATATACGGAGACTCCATATGAGAGTTATTTCCCCTTATGCATTTGATATAAGTGATATGCGTTTCTAACTGGTAAACCATCAGGGATATAGGCCTAGGGTCTTTGGATTTAAGTTCCTTGGTACAAAAAAATGAAAATAAGGTCAAGGTGATAATCTAAATTTTGATTTTGGTTTATATTCACTTATTTTCAACAACCGTGAAAGATATTGACAAATTATTTTTACTAAATTGTGAGTTGCGACATATTGTAACTTATAAATTTTGGTTGGAAGGATGTGTAAACAATAAATGAGAGTTTTCGCCCAACTTATATTTAAAATCATGCCTAAAGTGATATAACTCATTAACCATACATATTACAGACCTAGGGTCTTTTTATTTGAGGTCCTTGGTTGGTGACCTTGAAATTGAGGTCAAGGTCAAAGGGTAATAGTACGTTCTAGATTTTGACCTTTGCTTTAAATTCATTTTTATACATTATAAAGTCATAGGAACTGACATTTTGGATTGGTTTTTAATATTTTGATTATAATATAATAGATCTTTACTTGTGGAAAGACCTTCAATTGTTCTTTGAATAATTGGTTTTTAATTATTATTAGGTCTTTCCACCTTTCCGTGGAAAGACCTATTGAATTTGTTCTGATTATTATTATTATTATTTTTTTTTTTTTTCTTCCGCCTAATTTTTTTTCTTGCGTAGTATTGATGTTTCAAAACATGTCGCTTAGATATTTGGAATATGGTATCGTATAGTTTATACGCTTTAAAATTTACAACTGCGTAACAAAATACTAAACATTGTAAGAGTTATCTCCCTAAACACTGTTTTTCTTGTGGCCACTACTCCTTCGCAACCGTAAAAGATTACGACAAATTTATTTTACCAAATTGCTCGTTATATCTTAAGGATTAGGATATTCATTTGGACCGAAGCTTTACGGAGACTCCATATGAGAGTTATTCCCCCTTTTCCATTGATTTAAGTGATATGCATTTCTAAATGGCAAACCATAAGTGATAGAGACCTAGGGTCTTCAGATTTGAGGTCCTTGGTCCAAAAACATGAAAATGAGGTCAAGGTCAAAGGTCAAGGTCATATTCTAAATTTTGATTTTGGCTTATTTTCACTTATTTCCAAAAACCGTATGACATATCGACAAATAATTTTTCATAAATTGTTAGTTGCGACATGTCCTTACTTGTATATTTTGGTTGAAAGGGTGCGCAGACAATAAATGGGAGCTTTTGCCCATCTTACATTTAGAATTATGTGTAAATTGATATTACTCATTAACCAAACATATTAAAGACCTAGGGTCTTTTGATTTAAGGTCCTTGGTTTGTGACCTTAAAATTGAGGTCAAGGTCATAGGTTAAAGGACGTTCTAGATTTTGACCTTTGCTTTAAATTCATATTAATACATCCTAAAGCCATAGGAACTAACATTTTAAACTGATTTTTCATATTTCAATATCAAAATAGAACTTTACTAGTGGAAAGACCTTCAATTGTTCTCTGAACAATTGGTTTTTAATTATTTTTTTTTTTCTTCCTCCTAATTTTTTTCTTGCGTAATTTTGTTGTTTCAAAAGATGTCGCTTAGATATTTGGAATATGATATCGTATAGTTTATACGCTTTTAAACTGACAACCGTGTAATTTAATACTTTCCGTTGTAAGAGTTATCTCCCCAAACACTGTTTTTCTTGTGGCCACTACTCCTTCGCAACCGTAAAAGATTACGACAAATTTATTTTACCAAATTGCTCGTTACATCTTCAGGATTAGGAGTTTAGTTTTAACGGAAGCTATCCGGAGACTCCAGATGAGAGTTATTCCCCCTTATGTATTTGATATAAGTGATTTGCATTTCTAACTGGTAAACCATAAGTGATAGAGACCTAGGGTCTTTTGATTTGAGATCCTTAGTCCAAAAAAATTTAAATTAGGTCAAGGTCAAAGGTCAAGGTCATATTCTAAATTTTTACTTTGGCTTATTTATACTAATTTTCAAAACCTTATAACATATCAACATCTTATTTTCACTCAATTGTTAGTTGCGACATGCTATTACTTATAAATTTTGGTTGAAAGGGTGCGTCAACAATAAATAGGAGTTTTCGCCCATCTTATATTTAGAATTATGCGTAAAGTGATATAACTCATTAACCATACATAATAAAGACCTAGGGTCTTTTGATTTGAGATCCTTGGTTTATGACTTTGAAATTGAGGTCAAGGTCATAGGTAATTTGCACATTCTAGATTTTGACCTTTGCTTTAAATTCATATTTATACATTATAAAGCAATAGGAACTGACATTTTAGATTGATTTTTAATATTTTGATAATAAAATAGATCTTTACTTGTGGAAAGACCTTCAATTGTTCTTTGAACAATTGGCTTTTAATTATTATTAGGTGGAAAGACCTATTGATTTTGTTCTGATTATTATTATTTTTCTTCTTCCGCCTAAATTTTTTTCTTGCGTAGTTTTGTTATTTCAAAAGATGTCGCTTAGATATTTGGAATATGATATCGCATAGTTTATACGCTTTAGAAAATGACAACCGTGTAACAAAATACTTAACCTTGTAAGAGTTATCTCCCCAAACACTGTTTTTCTTGTGGCCACTACTCCTTCGGAACCGTAAAAGATTACGACAAATTTATTTTACCAAATTGCTCGTTACTTCTTCAGGATTAGGATATTCATTTGGACAGAAGCTTTACGGAGAATCCATATGAGAGTTATTCCCCATTTTCATTTGAATTAAGTGATATGCATTTCTAAATGGTAAACCATAAGTGATAGAGACCAAGGGTCTTTAGATTTGAGGTCCTTGGTCCAAGAAAAAATGAAAATGAGGTCAAGGTCAAAGGTCAAGGTCATATTCTAAATTTATATTTTGGCTTATTTTCTCTTATTTTCAACAACCGTGAAAGATATTGACAAATTATTTTTACTAAATTGTGAGTTGCGACATGTTGTAACTTATAAATTTTGGTTGGAAGGGTGCGTAAAAAAAAATGAGAGTTTTCGCCCATCTTATATTTAAAATCATGCCTAAAGTGATATAACTCATTAACCATACATATTACAGACCTAGGGTCTTTTATTTGAGGTCCTTGGATGTTGACCTTGAAATTGAGGTCAAGGTCAAAGGTTAATAGGACGTTCTAGATTTTAAACCTTTGCTTTAAAGTCATATTTATACATTATAAAATCATAGGAACTGACATTTTAGATTGATTTTTAATATTTTGATAATAAAATAGATCATTACTTGTGGAAAGACCTTCAATTGTTCTTTGAACAATTGGTTTTTAATTATTATTATTAGGTCTTTCCACTTTTCCGTGGAAAGACCTATAGGTTTTGTTCTGATTATTATTAGGTCTTTCCACCTTTCCGTGGAAAGACCTATTGAATTTGTTCTGATTATTATTTTTTTTTTTTTTCTTCCGCCTAAATTTTTTTCTTGCGTAGTTTTGATGTTTCAAAAGATGTCGCTTAGATATTTGGAATATGATGTTGTATAGTTTATACGCTTTTAAAATTTACAACTGCGTAACAAAATACTTTACGTTGTAAGAGTTATCTCCCCAAACACTGTTTTTCTTGTGGCCACTACTCCTTCACAACCGTAAAAGATTACGACAAATTTATTTTACCAAATTGCTCGTTACTTCTTCAGGATTAGGATATTCATTTGGACCGAAGCTATCTGGAGACTCCATATGAAAGTTATTTCCCCTTATGCATTTGATATAAGTGATATGTGTTTCTAACTGGTAAACCATAAGTGATAGAGACCTAGGGTCTCTTGATTTGAGATCCTTGGTCCAAATAAATGAAAATAAGGTCAAGGTCAAAGGTCAAGGTCATATTCTAAAATTTGATTTTGGCTTATTTTCACTTATTTTCAAATACTGTATGACATATTGACAAATATTTTTTCCTAAATTGTTAGTTGCGACATGTCCTTACTTGTATATTTTGGTTGAAAGGGTGCACATACAATAAATTGGAGTTTTTGTCCATCTTACATTTAGAATTACGCGTAAAGTGGTATTACTCATTAACCAAACATATTAAAGACCTAGGGTCTTATGATTTAAGGTCCTTGATTTGTGACCTTGATATTTAGGTCAAGGTCATAGGTTAAAAGGACGTTCTAGATTTTGACCTTTGCCCTTAAATTCATATAAATACATCATAAAGCCATAGGAACTAACATTTTAAACTGATTTTTCATATTTCAATATCAAAATAGACCTTTACTTGTGGAAAGACCTTCAATTGTTCTCTGAACAATTGGTTTTTAATTATTATTTTTTTTTTTTTCTTCCGCCTAATTTTTTTTCTTGCGTTGTATTGTTGTTTAATAAGTTGTCGCTTAGATATTTGGAATATGATATTGTATTGTTTATACGCTTTAAAAATTTACAACTGCGTAACAAAATACTTTACGTTGTATGAGTTATCTCCCCAAACACTGTTTTTCTTGTGTCCACTACTCCTTCGCAACCGTAAAAGATTACGACAAATTTATTTTACCAAATTGCTTGTTACTTCTTCAGGATTAGGATATTCATTTGGACCGAAGCTATCCGGAGACTCCATATGAGAGTTATTTCCCCTTATGCATTTGATATAAGTGATATGCGTTTCTAACTGGTAAACCATCAATGATATAGGCCTAGGGTCTTTGGATTTAAGTTCCTTGGTCCAAAAAAATGAAATTAAGGTCAAGGTCAAAGGTCAAGGTCATATTCTAAATTTTGATTTGGCTTATTTTCTCTTATTTTCAACAACCGTGAAAGATATTGACAAATTATTTTTACTAAATTGTGAGTTGCGACATGTTGTAACTTATAAATTTTGGTTGGAAGGGTGCGTAAACAAAAAATGAGAGTTTTCGCCCATCTTATATTTCAAATTATGCCTAAAGTGATATAACTCATTAACCATACATATTACAGACCTAAGGTCTTTTTATTTGAGGTCCTTGATTGGTGACCTTGAAATTGAGGTCAAGGTCAAAGGTTAATAGGACGTTCTAGATTTTGACCTTTGCTTTAAATTCATATTTATACATTATAAAGTCATAGGAACTGACATTTTAGATTGATTTTTAATATTTTGATAATAAAATAGATCTTTACTTGTGGAAAGACCTTCAATTGTTCTTTGAACAATTGGTTTTTAATTATTATTTTTTTTTTTTTCTTCCGCCTTAATTTTTTTCTTGCGTAGTATTGATATTTCAAAAGATGCCACTTAGATATTTGGAATATGATGTCGTATAGTTTATTCGCTTTAAAAATTTACAACTGCGTAACAAAATACTTTACGTTGTAAGAGTTATCTCAGGATTAGGATTTTAATTTTAACCGAAGCTATCCGGAGACTCCATATGAGAGTTATTCGCCCTTATGTATTTGATTTAAGTGAAATGCATTTCTAACTGGTAAACCATAAGTGATAATAACCTAGGGTCTTTTGATTTGAGATCCTTGATTTTGGCCTATTTTCACTTATTTTCGAATACTGTATGACATATTGACAAATATTTTTTCCTAAATAGTTAGTTGCGACATGTCCTTACTTGTATATTTTGGTTGAAAGGGTGCGCATACAATAAATAGGAGTTTTTGTCCATCTTACATTTAGAATTACGCCTAAAGTGGTATTACTCATTAACCAAACATATTAAAGACCTAGGGTCTTATGATTTAAGGTCCTTGTTATGTGACCTTGAAATTGAGGTCAGGTCATATTTTAAAAGGACGTTCTAGATTTTGACCTTTGCTTTAAATTCATATAAATACATCATAAAGCCATAGGAACTAACATTTTAAACTGATTTTTCATATTTCAATATCAAAATAGATCTTTACTAGTGGAAAGACCTTCAATTGTTCTCTGAACAATTGGTTTTTAATTATTATTATTTTTTTTCTTCTTCGCCTAATTTTTTTCTTGCGTAGTTTTGTTGTTTCAAAAGATGTCGCTTAGATATTTGGAATATGATATCGTATAGTTTATACGATTTAAAAGTGACAACCGTGTAATTAAATACTTTGCGTTGTAAAATCAAAATTAAATAGTAGAAGAAATTGTTTTTATGTGCTGGATTAATAGTTGTTTTTACAGAACTTAAATAATTTAGGTTATGTATAGTTATATGGTTTTACAGAACGGAAATGTTTTAGAGACATGATAACTATATAGTGATAATTTAGTTTAATTTCTATAGTCTCTCATAAATCTTTTAAAAGATATATATTGTCATACAATGCTCTACGTAAGTTCTGTATATGTTAAACATCATATATATCATAAATAAATAAACATAAACTCCTTGGTGATGAATAAATATAGATTGAACACATAACAATTAAATGATATTTAGTAATTTGATTTATCATATACTTAGACTAAATAACATATAAATTTTACCGTATGATAATAGCATTAAATTGACGTAAATTCCATATTTTTCGAATTGGTGCTTAGCGGGCTGATATGAAAAGTTTATCACATGCTTCGATTGTTATCACATGCCTTTCCGCAAAGTTATCACATGGCATTCCGGTAATACTCGGCCAATTCCGGAAAATACACCTTAATGTTACGTTTTCAGTGAAAAACATTACAAAGTAGTGTACAAAATAATTTTTTGAATACCGGAAAGTATATTGTTTAAAATAATAAAAAAAAACAACAAAAAAACAAAAAAAAAAATTATTTAATAAATGCATTTTTTAAGTTTTTCTGAAACATAATTTAGAAAGTTTCTTTAAAAAGTTGACTTTTCCAAACAATGATCATTATGTATATTGTTGACTTATTTTTTTGTCGATTCGTCCATATTTATATGTTTTTTTGTCTTTCTCTCTCTCTATTGAGGCATATAATAGAAAGATTTCAGATTGAATGTATCAAATTTTGGGTCCGACGGCCGTGAACTCATGTTTTTACTCTTTAAACTTCGGGAACCACGTAAAAGGATCAATATATAAATCTGTTATTTTTCTCTACTGTTGAAGCATATGATAAAAAGATCATAACATGTCATTTTCATATCGCATGTATTATCAGCCCTCGGTCAATATCAGCCCTCGAGCCATGCGGCTCTTGGGCTGATATTGAACCTAGGGCTGATAATACATGCGATATGAAAAATGCCATGTAATAATCTGATAATTTTCTCTTTGGTATGTGCACTGTCATAACTTTAATATTAAAACAAATATATGCATCAATTGTGCATCGTTAAAGAAGAGCTAGTGGCGAATGAAAGCTTTACATACAAACAAGCATACACTATTATAAACTCCATTCGCCATACACTGCCTTGAGCGGATTTATGCTAGATCCAAGGGAAGGGTGCTATCTAACCGACTCTTCAAAGTATGACTTACAAAATGCTAAGTGAAGGACGGGTTCGGTAGCATCTTTGCATGTAACCATGGCATGACGGTGGTTTTACCGCGACAGTCAGGTGCTGACGGCTTTCCCATTGCACGGATCTTAACGCTCATACAGTAGTATTACAAAAATGGAGCAGTGAACACTAATTTTGAAATCCCGATCCCGCAAAGACTAGCAAAAAAACCAAATCAGACCAAAAGACCAAGAGTGTATCGTACAAAATCAAGATATTAAATCTTTGATGTGTATATAGACAAATCATAACTTATATTTGCTTGTGACTCTTTGTTATATTTATTTATTTATTCATTGATAATGTCATCCATACTTACTTACTTCCTTACTTACATATGTTTATAAACTATATGTTTCATATCTGTTGATAGTTATCAAAATGAAATATTAATAAATGAATTTATGATAATAGTCGCTTATTGTGCACTTTCGAATTACAACGAAGTATTGATTAAAAACAAATAAAAGTATAAAGCCAAAATAACATATTAAAAAATACACACAAAAAAGGAAAGAAATACAAAGTTTTGTTTTAAATCCTACAAAAACAAAATACACGCAATAACACGACAAACAAAATGGTGTAATTATATATAATCCGTGTAATTGTTGTTTCTTTATTTCTTCATGGATCACTGGTTTTATTACCTGGTTAATTACTGGCACTTGCCGTCGGACAAAACCTTTGATGACAGAAAAAATCAAATTACGACATAACTACAATTTTTAATGACTAAAAAATTCAGATACATTATCTTCATGAAAAACTACGTCTGATGGTCCTGGAATAACTGTCAAATCAGGTTCTTGTGCATCAGCTAAAATATACAATTGAGCTCAAATTATATCTTGTAAGAAGACCTATCTGGAAAAATTCAATATAATGTATAAAATTGGAAAGAAGGGATGTAATAACACTGTTTCGGTTTTTGTGTTGTAATCCACTGTCATATGAAAAAGTAATGGAAACACTTTTTTTTTGTTAAATCTTCAAAATACATTTTGATTTCAAATTTCTTTCTTATTTTGATATTGTTATATATTGGATAATTGTATATTTGAAAATTGTATATTTGGATATTTGAAAAAAAACATAATATAAGTTATATGAAATACAAACCACAAAAGAGAGTAACAGTATTATAAATAATTTACCAATAATGTTAGCAGGGCAATTTCATTAATGGAAATTAGTCATGTTCTTTCATTGTCAAAATTATATTGAAAGGTTGTTCATCATGAAAGTTCAATCATATTCCCCAAACATCTACGTTGTCAAAAAACTCTAACAAAAATTATCTTTCTTTGTTAGAAAATAGTAAATCCCAAATTAATATAACTATAATTTTATATCAAATATTTTGAAATATATTTTATATATGGGTAGTGCTTTGATAACATGTTGTAGGAACAATTATTGTTTTTTTAAATTCTTATTGAAAACGTACAGATAAAATTTATACATACCAATGACATTTGAGCAGTAAGTGTCCCCTTCCCTGATTTCATGACTTCTTGTTTCTGAAGATCTCTGACTTTTAAGTTTTAAACGTTGTAACTGTAAAATATAAGAAATAAACATTCCTTTGCATTGTTTCATGTAAAAGTAAAGTCTACACACTCTAAAGCATGACAAATTTAATGTTTATTCACATAGTTATAATGATACAATAGGATAATACTTTATATAAAATTTTTAAAAAAAACAACAATTTAGAGGATTTTTTTCATTTAAAAACTTTCTATCATATGATCAAAGGGATGTAACTCCCACAAAACAGGGATTTTTAATTTCTTTTATCATGAAAATAAGAAATTTCAAAAGGCTGCATAAAACTATGTTTAGAATTTATCAATCTCCTTTAAAGTCATTTAATGTATAAAGATTGTGTTCGAATGAAAATTCTGAAATGCTTTTAAATCAAACCTTAAATTCCTTAGTCTTTGCTACAGTCCTTTTCCTGTTCACATCCTTGTCTCTTATTGCAGCTGTTACTGTTGTGGCAATTCCAGGACTAAGACCAAGCTCTTCATGGACCTAAAAAAAACACACAAGAACTTGGGAGCTGTGTCTTACATTGTGTATGATAACATTTCACAAAGCTACCATCCTAAACAACATTTATATTATTCTTTTTGATATATTTTTTTCTATGTATGTGCCTGTCTCAAGTAAGGAACCTGTAATTCTGTGGTTGTCGTTTGTTTATGTGTTAGTGTTACAAATTTGTTTTTTGTTCTATTTTTTTTTATAAAAATAAGGCGGTTAGTTTGCTCTGAATTGTTTTACATTGTCATTTCGTGCCTTTTATAGCTGACTATGCAGTATGGGCTTGGCTCATTGTTGAAGGCCATATAGTCACCTATATATATAATTGTTCATTTCTGTGTCAAGTTTGTCTCATGGAGAGTTGTCTCATTGGCAATCATACCATATCTTCTTTTTTATATCTATGAGTTTCATGTGATTATGGTTTATCTTTCAACTTAACCTAATTAGTGAACCAGTTTTACAGTTTTTCAAGTTTATAAACCATATTCTGTTTAAAAAAATAATTTGATGAATGTTTTTATATTACTTTATTTAAATAAATTATAAGTACCTGTGCAACATATTTGTAGCCTTAATTTTTTTGACAAACAGCAGCAGACAATCTGTGAGCTAAACTTCCACTCTCACTGTAATGCTTGTCTTTTGGGGCCTTTGATCGAACAGTGTTGTTAAAGCTTTCATTAGGATTACTGGAATCTAGTTTGCTCATCTTTCCCGGGTCAAGGTCTGTAAACACTTTTAAAAGATCTTTTTTCAAGTTTTCATCTTTGAGATCTGCACCCCATGGTAGATTTCTGTGCTTTGCTGTGGGTTTGTTTTTCATTTGGCACCAATCTCCACATCCATCATGATTACCAAACTGGTGTAGCACTACAGATGGTAAACTGTTCTTTATTCTGTCTGAGTCACCTTTGTTTTGGGCTAACATGAAAGAAAAACTTTTAATGAGAGCAGTAATTGTTTTTACAGACAGCTCTTTATATTTGCCTTTTATTTTGTGGAGCCTATTTGATATGTTCTTCTTTACATGATTGATGTCACTGACCTTTTCCAAACATGAGTCGACTTCACATCTTGCCCGATTGAATGCTATGCAATCGTCATCTCCTATTAGTGTAATTACCGGGGTATCTTTCTTTTTGGCGTCTTTTAGTATTTCCACAATCATGTCTGGTTCCATAGATTTGGCTGAGCCACACCAATTCTTACGACATTTATGTTTTGTTGGTAGCCGTTTTTTAAATTTTGCCACATCACATTTCCTGCATCTCTTATATCGAGCACTATAGCCAACAACCTTTCCTGTTTTTTTCCCAATCATGGAAGCTGTTCCTACAAAAAAAGTTTTCCATTGAATATTTTTTTTAAATTACTGGATTTCATTAATTACGTGTTACACCCACTTTCATGTCAAAAGGAATCTAGCTCCTCATATATATTATTCACATTATTGTACCCTTCATAAAAATAGTTGATACCAGGAGTATTTTTAATGTATTTTTATTCAAATTTATTTCATTTTTATAACCCTGTTCATTTTTACACACATATGTTTTTTCTGCTGGTGGAAAATATTCTTTTTTACCTCTATGCCTTTTTCAATTTAGTTTTGCCAACAAACATAAACATATTTTACATACAATTTTCCTTACTTACAAAAAAACCAAAAGAGAAAAAAAAGAAGATGTGGTATGATTGCACATGAGACAACTCTCCACAAGAGCCCAAGATGACATAGAAATTAACAATTATAGGTCACTGTACGGCCTTTAACAATGAGCAAAGCCAATACAGTATAGTCAACTGTTAAAGGCCCCTAAGTGACAAATAAATCAATATTGTCTGATGAAGTATTCATTTTGTCCAAGAAACCCGTAAAAGGTAAACAAGATGGATAAAATCCAATTGTTATAATTTCTTTAGCCAAATTCTTTTGCAAACGATGAATCTTTCATTGCAAACATTTTTTTTTCTTTTCCAAAATGTGTAAAAATGGAGGCTGCCAACGGAAACCCTGCTTCCAAGAATGATATATCTGTTCAATATTTCTTAGTTTTAAGAATAAAATAAGTTTTTTTTTTAGTTTTAGTATGACATGTAAACAGATCATAATACTTCCATCTTAAGATAGGTAAATAATAAAGATATAGTTACCAGACAAACTATTGTAACACCTTCCTGAGCCCCTTCTCTGATAAGCTCCGTCTGCTGATGCTGTTATTCCAGTTACACTAATAGGGCCACACACAGGATTAGTGTTATCTGTTGAAGCTATTCCACTACTGCTTGTTGCAGTTTCTGACCCACTAACAATGGCATGAATTGCATCACTGTCATTATCGGCTTGTAAATTACCTGAAATGAAAAAATGATTGACAAGTTAAAAGATAAAAGCACTACATATGGACAGCAACCCTACAACAGGTCAGGCAATGTCTGATTCCCCTGAAAATTTAAGGGAATATAGATCTTGACCCCATGTCAAATATATACTAATTGCTTTAGTTTCAGAGTTATAAGCCAAAATCTGCATTTCACCCCTATGATTTATTTATAGCAATGGCAGCCATGTTTTTTTTACAAAAGAGAAAATAAAACACAAACCTTGTACTAAAGAAGGATAATTAAGACTTAGTTTGGTGTTCATTGTTTCATAGCAGGTTTTTTGAAAGTTAACAAACTCAAATAATAGACAAATTACATGTGAACAAAGCCAGATCTAGCTAGCCTCTTGTTTATCATATGAATAAAGTTCTATTTTTCTTTAAAGACTGACATATAAAAACTTATGTTGCGTTAATTATGATTTAAACTTCATTTCATGCTCATTCAAAATAGTGCTAATTTTCACACAACAAATCACATTCACATTAATATTCATGACATGTGTAGAGTGGTTCAATCCTTTGTAGATTGATATTCAATACTAGAAAATATCAGGCTTACACAAATCTGTCATTAAAGAGTCATCATTGATTTACTCACAAGTTTTTGTTAGCAATCCCTCCTCAAACAAAGCATTGTCTACGGACTGTTGTGCTATATTTTCAAGAATAGGCCCAACCTCTTCACAACGTCTTCTTATCAGGCTTTCACTGACATTTGGCAAATTTAGTGATGTAAATAAATTATTAAGCTGTATTGGTCCTATTCCACTGTGGTACATACCTGAAATATTAATTTTCATTTAAAAAAATTGCAGTATTTGTATGTGTCAATACATTTATGTACATATAGGAATCTGATGTACAGTAGTTATCATGTGTTTGTGTAATTTATACATGTTTCTCGTTACTCGTTTTTATATAGATTAGACCGTTGGCTCCAAGTTGAAGGCCGTACATTGACCTATAATGGTTTACTTTTATAAATTGTTATTTGGATGGAGAGTTGTCTCATTGGCACTCACACCACATCTTCCTATATCTAACATATATATATTTTAAAACTAAAAATTTGAACAACAGTACTAATATAAGGTGACATACTGCAGCTGTGCTATATGAGCAGTCAAATTGCATCAACTATAATTCATCTGTGATAAACAGTCAGTGATCGTACATGTATATATCCCCTTGTATATGACGTAGACAATGGGTTTCTGTACAGTTTAATTGATGATGTCAATAAAATATACAGGTTGGCGGAAATTTTACGCCTTTGGCTTAAAAGTAAGAAATGATAGTTTCTACTCTAAATACATCAATTAGATCAGTTATAAGAGTTGCAGTTTATAGTGAAACAGCATACCTTGTTTCGAAATATAAATTTTATTTGTACTTGGCTGGAAAAAAACTTTTTCTCGCCACAGCCTTGCTTTCTATCTGCTTCTACATGTTGTAAGTCTTGTACAAATAACATTGATATTTCGAGACATCAAAAGATAATAACCAAAGGCTGCAAAATTTTCCTAAAATTACTAATTCCGGGGCAGCAGCCCAACAACAAGTTGCCCGAATGGTCTGAAAATTAAAGGCCAGATAGAACTTGACCTACATGTAATGAACAATTTCATTAGAAAAATAAGCCAAAAAACTGCATTTTACCCTATATGTATTTTTAGTCATGGCTGCCATCTTGATTCATGGGGGGGGGGGGGTCATGGGACACATCTTTTTAACAAGATACCATAATGATAAACGCAATGATCATGATGACTGTGGACAAGTTTGGTTAAATTTTTCTTAGTATAGTTTCAGAGGAGAAGATTTTTGTAAAAACCATGATGGACGCAAAGTGATGAGAAAAGCTAACTTAGCCCTTTTTACTAATTTATATGTTTACTTAAAATCTTGCCTTGAGCTGATAGACAATTTAATTTTTATGTGGTGTTTTTTTCATTAACAATTAGCAATTTAATGATCAGTATATATCTGGACAACTGATCTGTCAAATTAATTGCTATTTTTTTTTAAAAGAAACAAAAGTAATTTAATGATTTCAATACACAAATAATATAAATATAAAAAGTCTGGTTAAACAGTTTTCTATATATAGAACAAGGAGACTATATCAGACCCTAAAAAAAGAATAGGTTTGTTTGCCCTAATGGTACATGTACCTTCCTTGAAAATACTACCTACTTAAAAATCTTTTATTGTCCTAATGTGAAAATATTTATTTTTATTCAGATAGACATGAAGAAGTTATAAACATTGATACTTAAATTTCTCATAGCCAAAAGAAAAAGAAAAGAAATAGCCTACCTACATTGTAGCAACAAATATACCCACTTTCTCGATGCATAGATTGGGTACTAAGGGTTTTGGTAAACCAAAATATTTCTAAGTGTGGCCTCATTCTGACACCAAATTTTCACTGATTTTGGATATATCCACATTGCGGCACATGATGTTAAAGGTTTTGTTATAAGAGTCAGGGTTCTCACTAGGAATTTTTCATGGTGAGTCCTGGGACTCATCACTTTTAGAAATGGTGAGTCCCAAAAGATTTTGATGAGTCCAGGATGCAATGTATTTTTTTTGTGTCATAAGATAATGAAATGTGACGAAATACAACTTATAAAACGATGCGTGTTGGGTTGGTAGATTTTATTAAATCAATAAAAAAATATGACTTCTTAATAGTTATTGCTCAAAATTTATACATGTTACAGACTTCTTTCTGGGTCTATATCATATCCTTGATGTGGGGCCACATTGAAAAAAATGTTGGTTTGCCACAACCAGAGTTCCATAAAAAAGATCAGGGCAATAGTCTGAGTATTTGGTGCATAGTACAGAATAAATTTAAAATGTACATGTACAGAATATAAAAAAGAAGATGTGGTATGATTGCCAATGAGACAACTGTTCACAAGACAGTTTTTACAACTAAAGGTCACTGTACAGCCTTCAACAGTGAGCCAAAGCCCATTCAGCATAGTTACATGTAGCTTCAAAAGGCCCTGAAAGCTATATCATAATTATGTCAACAAATTTAATCACAATCCCAATTCAGACAGTATCAAGCTGGAATATTGTGTCCAATATTGCCCCAATTGTCAGGGTTTGATAAGCGCTCAATGAAGCATTTTATTCTACTGTGTAAAGTACCTTTTCACTGGATGATGTAAGATTTTGGTTCTGTAAATTTGATTTTGTATTTTTTACATTCTTGCCCGACAGAAAAAAACCAACCAAAAGCAATAAACTAAAGTAACGATGATAGTCCGTTGGAAGGGGACGAAAATTGGCTGACCCGTGTTAAGAGAGAGTCATATCTCTTGCACGGAAGCAGGACAAGTCGCCCCACTGGCAAGTCGCCCCACACCTAATCGCCCCACTTTTTCACCAACTCGCCCCACTTTAAAAAAAAACGCCCCAACCTGGATTACCAAATCGCCCCACTTTTTAAAAAATCGTCCCACATGTGAAATTGGTTTAATCATGTTAAATATTTATTTTAACTCTATTCATACTTGTACTATTTATAAGTGGAAATATTAATACATTGTACTCACTTCTTACTGCTATATTAAAAAAAGGGAATAATATAAGAAGTTTCTATAAGGTTTTCAAGGGGATAGCATCTTTTTCCATAAGTGGGGCGAGTTGGCATTACTACATTCATCCTGGTTAATAATATATTAATCTAGATATTATCGTTTTCCATAAGTGGGGCGAGTTCGCAGGAGTAATATTCACGGAATTTAACTTATATACAACAGGATAACATCTTTTTCCATAAGTGGGGCGAGTTGGCTTTACTAAATTCATCCTGGTTAATAATATATTAATAATATATTAATCTAGATTTTATCGTTTTCCATTCAGTGGGGCAAGTTTTCAGTAATATTAACGGGATTTAACACATTTCACAAGTGGGGCGATTTTTTAAAAAGTGGGGCGATTTGGTAATCCAGGTTGGGGCGTTTTTTTTTTAAAGTGGGGCGAGTTTGTGAAAAAGTGGGGCGATTTGCCAGTGGGGCGACTTGTCATGGATTCCTCTTGCACGTTAAAGACACCCTTGTAGATTTCGAAAAAGAGTAGGCTAATGCTACTACAAGGCAGCACTCGCAAGACATCATAATTATTTGCAGTCCAGGAATTGGTACTAGGTAAACATGCTACATGTGAATATAAAGTATAAATATACAGGGTGTGCAGATTTTATTTTTGCACTTACCAGTTGCAAGTTTGGTGTTGACATCAAATATTCTTGGCCCATGGGATGCATTGTGGGTTTTGCCCATGGCAACACGTACAAAGTCATTACAGTTATAACAACGAACAATCAGGTGACCACATAAACCAGCAGGCAAAATTCCAATTCCATCTTTTAACTTCAATGTAATGTCACATCTGGAACATCTCATATTATCAAAAAAGGTTTGAATGTCAATCACATGTCTGGTATAACCTATTGGCTTTAATTTTCCAGAAAAATAGAACTCATTGATCTCATCAAACGATGCAGAGGATTGATACGTGTGATCATGTTGGAAAGAACCTGGTGTAAAAGATGTATCAAAATCGGGCGTAAAAGTAGTATCAAAATCGGGTGTAAAAGTAGTATCAAAATCGAGTGTAGATGGTGTATCAAAATCAGTTGTGGATAAATCGGGTCTAGATATGTTGTCTAATCTGTTGTTGTAAGTCTCTGCCTGACAGTTTTTCAAAAACCGACCGTTCTTCTTTCTGCTAGGCATGTCGTCTGATATTGTTTACATTGCCGTAAATGGCGCGAAACTATGTCGTAAACAATAATAACAGTATAAATTTAAATAAAATATAAACTACGATCAAAAATTGATTTATTTTATCATTTTAATTCCTAAAATAATCAGAAAAGGTATTGTTTATATTTATTTTATGTGTTATGTTATAACCGTTAAACCAACTACCGAAAAATGCCCGAGTTGCGCAATATTCAAAAACGCGTTCTAGATCGGGCCTCGTTAATAACGTGTTATAGTATTCTTTTATTTGTCTTTATTAATATTACTTTTACTGTTAAGTCGTTTTTTTTTTAGATATTCTTTTGAAGTGACTCTGTGGTTATGTAAAACATCATACTTTGAACGACAAAATTATTTCATTTATTAATATTACTTTTACTTATGGATCTTGACATATTATGAATGACAAAACTATTTTATTCAATAATACAACTTTTTTTGTTAAGTCTGTTTTTTTATGATATACATTTGACGTGAAACTGTTCTTATATGTATCCCGTCATACTTTGAACCACACAATTATTTTATTTATTATTATTACTTCTACTGTTAAGTCTGTTTTTTGTTATATCTACTTTACGTGACTTTGCATTTATGTATACCGTCAATCGAACGACAAAATTATTTTAATGTCTACCTGTGCGAATTTAAACGTGCAATTTTACACCAGTACTGAAAACCTTCTATCCTTTACGGGTAGACTTTACATAGATAAATTAAGTCGTATAAGAAAAGCAATATGAGTATGTTAAATTTGATGTATGCCTTTTTGTGCTTCTTCGTTACATTTGTTGTTTTTATAGTGATATTAAGATGATAACACAATATTGACTGCTGTACCCCTATTTTTGACATTTTTACTTTTTGAGTATGTTTGTTTTGTTCATGCATCGTTGACAATGTAATGGAATTTGATGCGACTGTCATACGAGTGAGAGGTTTAGCTAGCTATAAAACCAGGTTCAATTCACCATTTTCTACATTAGAAAATGCCTGTACCAAGTCAGGAATATGACAGTTGTTATCCATTCGTTTGATGTGTAAGGACTTTTGATTTTGACTTTTGATTTTGGATTTTTCTTTTTGAATTTTCCTCGGAGTTCAGTATTTTTGTGTTTTTACTTTCTGTTAAGTTTCGTTCATAAATCCTGTCTAACTGATAGAAATGATTCGGAAAGTTTTACCACATCCAATGACAGTCCATTGTTATTCAATGTATGTAAACAGTATTTCCTACTGATACCTTTTTATTTTACACCCGCTTGCTTAATTCAAGTTGCATCCGTGAAATCCGTGACTTATTATACCGAATTTCAATGATGTCTCGTGTTATTTTTCATTATCGATGAGTTAAATCAATATAACATAAAATTAGATAAAAATCTATTATCTGTGAAAAGGAGCAAATAAAACATAACAAACATAAAGTAAATAAACAATAAAAAAGGAAATGTTTGGTATGAATACTATAATGAATATATCTTTTATCGCGTTTTAGAAAAGAACATTGGTCTGAAACACCTTATTGTTGTAGACATTTTTCTTTGGTCCGTAAATGTTTCTCTTATAATAAAGTTAACTACTTACGAGTGTAACTCTTTACTTACATTTATTCATCCTTACAACTACATTTAAAAGCACAGTGGAATCCATAGTATGACATTGGACATTTGGAACACATTGAACCATTTTCCGACGTGTATCCAATGTTACATTTTGGAATACAAAATCATGTTTTAATATTATTCATGGAATATAGAATTCAATATTTACAATCTAAAAATATCTTATTTGATGTAAATCAAACAGTAACGTTAAGTCTAAAATTGACAAAGGTCGATAAACATCGAACTAGATGAACCATGTAGTTGTTCTCGTCATTGTGGTTATGGTTTTAGGGATAGTTGTCTCATTTGCAATAACTCCACATCTCTTTATTTTCGCTTGATTGTAAAGATGTCCTATTTAGTGCAGAATATATCTTTTTTTTTACAAATTCCTGCTAAAAGCCTGTTTATTTCTTAATTAGAGAGGTCCAATTTGTTAGCCGGCATGACGTAAAACGACGAATCAAGGAATACAACTTTATGTATAACTAATATTGACAATTGTGTTGTTTAAAAATTGCCATAGTCCAGGTCATTACCCATTTCTCTCCACATATTAATTACAACAGTTAGAATCCGAAACTTATACTAATAGTATATGTCATATGTAGTTTCCGGTTACAGTAAACTCTTACCTTCTAGAAATTCGTCCTTACCAAGAGTATCGTATCAACTTCACAAACAATACACGATGATTTTGGCGTTCATTTTTTGTACTTAAATTATGTCGTTAGTTTTCTCATTTGAATTATTTTACGTTTGTCATTTCGGAGCCTTTTATAGCTGACTATGTGGTATGGGCTTTGTTCATTGTTTACGGCCGTATATTGACCGTATGTTGTTAAATTCTGAGTCATTTGGTCGATTATTACCAATCACACCACGTCTTCTTTTTTAAATTTAGATAAATTAGATCATTATTTGATGTTCATTTTCGGTAAAATTTTGCGAATGAAGGACATGAAGTTTCATCAACATTAATTAAATACCTAGGTTAAATTATTGATTCACGAAATATAATGAAAACAATTACTTTGGAAAAAATTACAAAATTGTTGGAATTAATTGATTTCTTTTTCAGTCAATAACAAAGTTACTCTAAAGCATGTGCAATCTTTTACAGGTTGCTTAGAATTTGTACAAACACCTTTTTGAATGGTTCTTTTGCATGTTTAAAACTATTAGATTCGCAGTTTACGTGTTGTATGAAATTTGTATATTTGATATCATGTGCAATAATGGTATCCATAGACGAAAATGTATCAAATTACTGTTTTTTCTCTCTCTACATATACAAAAGCGGTGAAGTAATTTTAATACTGCGATGCGATCCATACCTTTAATCAAGTAAATATTAATTAAAAATGATTTGATGGTTAACTTTTCTTCTAATATTCATTTTTTTAAAACATTCTCTTTTTAGTCAATACAGCTATGCAAAATCATTGGTAGATTATAAAGTTGAAAATGAGAATGATTAATAGTGATAACAATCAGCCCACCAAAGAAGCAACTTTAAATCACCTATGGGTCTAAAATGCATCGAAAAAACCCCGTATCCGGAGGCGGGCTACAGCAATTATATATACTAGAACAACTAAATGAACACCACAATAAACTCCGAAAGATACATATGAACCAACGTTTAAACAAAACCACAATAAGACTAACACAGTCTAAATGTTTCTGACTTTGGACAGGCGGGAGGCTGGAAAATGCTGCAAAGTTAAAAATGTATCTAAATCGGCCTAAATATTCCCTATATATATAATATGGAATAAACGAATACTAAACGAACACAACAAATGCATATCAAAACGAACAGCAAGACAATGTTCAAAAGAAATCCGATTTCGATATTAGAATATGTAACAGAATAAACAAAGCAAAATGACAATAATAAACACGAAATAACAAAGGACAACTAGCAGTTACCGACATGCCAGCTGTAGACTTCAATTAAAATTAATTAATGAAAATCAACCATAGTACCTACCTTAAGGGGTTAGAAACAATGGTTTTAGCATCAATGTGTTTATTTCCAATTCAAAAACCGTATGAGTGAATCGGTAGTATATTTTAGAATGCAATCTGAAATGGCGTGACAACCGTGGCTTTTAACTATTTTCATCTGAGCGTCACTGATGAGTCTTATTTAGACGAAACGCGCGTCTGGCGTATTAAATTGTAATTCTTGTACCTTTGATAACTATTTAGAGAATATTACTATTAACGATTTCATGGGAAATACATCAACATTTGAAAGTTCTGCACATTAATTTATATCTCGGATTGATTTCCTAGCAGTGATTATATTTAGTAAAAATGTTGACACGTTTGTGATATCGAAACGATATCCATGGTGTAACCTTTTTTATATATACGATATTTCTTTCGTTTTGATAAAACAAACAACGTTGCTACATACACGAGCTAATCGAACAAGTTGAGAGTTATATTATAACACAATATGATGGTGCAACAAGAACGTTACCATCTAAAAAAGGATAATTAATAATATGAAATGAAAAATCATCTCTTTTGTAAATTTAAACATAAAGCTTTTTGTTTTGGATAACGATATCAAATCATTAAAGGAGAGTGTTCATTGTTAGTATTATCTTTATTTAAAGTAAAGTCGACAGGATAACATCTATTTAACATACTGAAGTCATCCTTAGTGAGATCGAAACCATCGTCTAAATATCTTAACATTTTATTAAATTTTTGTATAAAAAGGATATTGCTTAGATGAATCTTTGCTGAATTGAGGCGTTGACTGTGCTTCATATCAATACAGTCATGGTCTGCAATGGGTTGGAAACACTTAGTTAAATTCGAATTACTATAACTGAGAGATTTACAGAATCTCCATAGCTAAAACAAATCATACCTAGTAAAATACCAAGTGAAATTATCATTTCAAAGCAGGTCTACTTGACATATTTCTGTTTGTTGCTGTATGTTTGTTTGCAATATATGATCACAATTAACTATATAATATAACGGATTACTTTCCATCAAAAACTGACAATCAGCTGATATGAATTCATGCATTATAGTTCATAATCTTTCTTACCTTTGCATTCCTTGTCAGGACTTTCGTAGAAATGGGCACAGCAGATGTATCTATTTAAAACATACTGTATTTATTATTCAATATACCGAAATAAGCGCCTTTAGAATATTCATACAAAAGTATATGCATTTTGAAATTGTTGGACAGTATTACATCTCGAAAATTGATAAACATTTTTAACATAATTTAAAAAAACTGTTAATAAAGCACGAAAAAAAAAAAAATGCAATTAGGAACAATGCAGACGACTTAACAAATACTATTTTACAAAACGCTACATAGTAAACTAAAGACTGAGAATATCGAAAACTATTTATAACCGTTGTGATATCAAGTGATCAAGGAGAGGAGACCGATCGTGCTTCACATTTTGATTCGATTTTCTGATCGCAAAACAAACTTTCAATTAACAGATGAAATGTACTTATTCTCACAACTTGATATATTGTTTTCAAAGTGTTACGCAACTGTACTTCTGAAATAAGTTTTTTTTCATTCAATGTGCACATTGTATTTATTTCTACTTATTTTCACTGACATAATATTATTTCGGTGTTTATGTTAAATTGTTTATTCTAAAGAAAGACAATTCAACTAAGATGAAAATCATACATAACATCTGATGAGCTTAAGAAAACATATACTGACTTTTATCAAAGTAACTCATAAGGAACTGAGGAAGTTGCGCTATATTCATTTGCGATGGTATGTTATTAATAACATTTGAAAACTTTAAAAATAACGTATGTTATAAACAATTCATTTAAGAACCCCACATTGATTGATCCATGAAATAAAAAATGAGATAACATGGGATTTTATAATATCTTGTATTTGAAAATAGTCTGTCTGTGAACAGTTATAAAGGAACGAATAAAAATATCAAATAGAGGAACCATTGAAAAGTTAATACAGTTTGAACGAAAGTATAACGTTTAAAATTCTGTGATTCCGATTCGGAATCTGAGCATGAAACACCAACTACTCTTGTTAGTTTTGGAAGTCTTTTCGTGAATTATGTATGATATTCAAACAGTCAAACTCATAAATCGAAAAAAAAACTGACAACGCAATGGCTAAAAATGACAAACAAACAAATAATTACACAAGAAATAACATAGAAAACTAAAGACTGAGCAACACGAAACCCATCACAAACTGGGGGGGGGGGGGGGGAGGGAGGGGGTCTCAAGTGCTCCGAAAGGGTAGCCAGATTCTGTTCAACATGTGGCACCCGTCATGTTGCTTATGTTTTGACAAACCCGGTAAATAGTCTAACTCGGTAGGTCAGATTCATGAAAAGGGAAGGGGATTGTAGTTACAACGTTAGAAACATATCCGATATCATCTGTGAAAAGATAATTCCATAACGATCAACCAACTCGTGATGGCGTCCGTAAAATTTACGAAGGGATGATTTCAACTTCACCGTTTGGAACACTTGGTTTAAAAGCTTCCTTGTGAGCAGCAACCCTCTATCAAGGAAATCATTATAGGAAATACAAGCGCGGGAATATTGTATCATATGGGATATATATACTCCGTATGCAGGCGTTGCTGGAATGTTGTTACTTAGAAAGGGACAGTTCACATTTGGGAAGCTGAAATCATCGCGTTTGTCGTAAATTTTTATCTTCAACCGACCCTCATTGTCAATTTCTAGATTTAAGTCAATATATGAGACAGACTTAATTGTATCTGTTGTATTCTTCATCTCTAGTTGGATGTGATAGATGCGTTCAACATAGTCACCAACTTTTGAATTATTTAATGAGAGAACATCATCTATATAGCGGAAAGTAAAGTTAAAGAATATTGCTAACTTCTTATTTTTCATCCTACGAAGTTCCTGTATGAAGTCAGCCTTATAATAATAAAGAAACAAGTCGACAAGAAGAGGGACACAATCGGTTTCCATTGGAATTCCGACAGTCTGTAAAACACGTCCTCCAAACGTAACAAATATGTTGTCAATCAAGAAATTGAGCATATTTGTAATGTCAGTTTCAGAGTTTTTTTGTTTGAATCAGAGTAATTCTTTACAAAGTAGGATTTATCCCTCCCCAAAACAAGATACTTGTAACTACGTTCGCCATTCTTTTTGATGAAACAAAGTAATACCAACTCTTTTAATTTGTCTTAGTTTACACACATTATGTACCGCAAAAAAAAAATTAATAATATTGTAATATCAAAATAATGTTTTGTAATCTATTATATTGCCTAAACAATATCTAATCTTATCAATAAAACAATATACAATCATTTTCATAACAGCGTGGACAAGATCATATCTTAACCGACTCATTTTATTAATTGTCTGGGTCTGATAAGGTGTACGTTTGTCTGTGATGCCTTTTCATGTCGTAAATGTTATCAACATTTAATCTGTGGAATCACCAACACTCTTAATCGAAATAATACGAATACCTAGCAGAGGACTAAACCCTGTGTGTTGATATAAATATTGAATACTTTTAAAACTCTTTATTCTTCTTCTCGTGCACCTGCATGTACTAGACTCTTTTATTCTATTTAAATCCTCATTGTAAGGCCTCTAACAGACTAAGTGAGAGTAAAATCACTGTTATCGATAGCCGATTACAAACAAGTTAACGGTAAATTGGTTAAGCGTTATTACCAACATAAGTATTGCGATTGTTTACGATATTATGAAAATGATTCTCAAAGGTCTATACCATTGAAAGTTACCTTGAAAAGAATGATATTTATAAGGGTTTATTGATTTATTTAATTTGAACATTTTAGAATTGTATTAAATGAACCAACACACAAAGATTTCTGCTTGGAAAAAGTTTAATATTTATACTGCACAATCTAAATCTAATCCTTTCCAGTGTTAGTCACACGTTTTAATTTTCCCAGCACTTCAGTCTTTAGTATCAAAGATTCATTAATTTTTTTCAATTTAGAAAAGATTCATAATGGATTCTCTTTCATTTAAATCCACAGATATATGTTTACTCACTGAATAATGCAAAGTGAGATGACTATAATGATCGCCTCTATTTTGATACAGTCGAAATACACAAGTATAGTAGAGAGTAAAGTCTGCTTTATATAAGTTACAGCCAGAAAATTATAAATGAGGGTGGGTTCACTGGTGAATATCCAGGAAAAAGCTGATGTTAAACCAAATAGTCTTCTTTTTGTCTACGGAAAGGTGATGTACCAACATTCAAGAAACAGCTAGAATGAATTTCATTACAGTATTACTAAATTATAATCCTGGTACCTTTGATAACTATTGTCGATGGTACAACGTTTGTGGTTTGTAATTTATTTGTCAACGGCTATGATTTTATGCTCACTCAATCTATCAGAGGCCTTCCAGTGGGGATTGAAATAATCACTTGTTACTCATTTCGATACATAAAATGAAACAAAAACTTTAGAAGAATTTGTTTTAAATATTTGTTATACCATCACTTACAACAGTGTAATTTTTAAGAACAATAATAAAAAAAATAGGTTTATTCATGTTAAAAAAAACTTTTAAGTTGAAGAGGTTAATTCACAAAATATCTTATTGAGTAAGAGAACAAATACTTCTACATTGTGATCATAAAGAGTGGCCCACCATTTCTTCAATGCATATACATATGGGTTTTGTTTGAGAAGAGTTCCGGATAATTATCATTTAATTTGTTTGTTTAATACCATAAATCGATTCATTCATTCAAATTTTTGTCAGTTTTCTTCAAGTCAAACACAATTTCTCACCAATTTTGTATTTATCTTACAAAACTTGCATTCTTGATATGTATTCTTTTGTTGAAGAATGAATGTTGCACCTTTGAGAAGCTTTAAAGAAAATATACTTGCACGCATCACTAACTTTTAATAACTTTCAAGTAAAGATAACATTTTATTAATTTACAATAGTGATAAATGGTTTAATATATTATAGAATCATTTTAAAACACTTAATGAATCCACGTTATTCTCATCCAAATATCACAAGTTCTTAGTTAAAAAAAAGTTGGATCCTTTAAGAAACTAGGACAAGATTAGATCAAATTATTAGTGAGTCATTATATTGTTGAAGATATCAACTTCTCCAGATGGAATTGTTGAGCAGAAAATTATTTACATAAAAAAATTACTCCTGTCACAATATACAATATTTACATCATAAAATATAAAAAAAATATTTACATGGTATAAACTTGTTCAAAACAAATTAAGTCTTGTTGGTTTCACACAATAGACTGAAATTCATTACTTTCAGGAAGTTCAGATTTGGTGCTTGTGTTTCCCAAATATTTGTACTCATGATCCTCAGACATATCATGTTTCACAAGAAAGTTGTATTGATGTAATTGGTCATCATCTGGTTTATTTGTGGTGATTTTAGCATTTATCGGCATGTACTCATGCTCATAAATATTTGCTTCTTGTATTGGTTGATAAGGATTCAAATATCGATGAATTTCTTTTCGAATACCATTCTGGTCAGCCTTTAAATCTCTGTGATCATTTTTATGTTGTACAAAACTTCTTGGGACTGGCAATCTAGGAGGAATAGACCCTTGGTTTTGATCTGTAATCTGTAGTTCATCAATTGCTTCATAACTGTATATTTCTTGTAATTCTTCTGCTGAATGCTGTATTTCGTCATTTTTCTCTTCAGATACGTTTTGTCCAGAACAATATTTGTTCTGAACACCTTTAAGTAACATTCCAATAAAAAACGCCAATACTATCAACCAAACAGAGGAAGCATAGAATACGACCTTGTCGGCATCTTCTTTTCCTGGAGAATTAAATAAAACATAATCAGCAAAATTGATAAGGTGATGTCTGAGTTTTAAGCAATGTGAAATTAATTTTTGTCTGGAAACAATCCTTACAGATTTGAATTTCAACCTTCATTATTAAAGGAAATCAGAAAGGCTGTCCGCATTCTTGGAAAATTATTGAATCCATTTGAATGAATAATTTCAACAGCTATCATTGAACCACATGAGCAGTCCATAAAACTGGCAGCAAATTTGTAGTCAGCATCATATTTTTGGAAGACCAAGCAATATGACGTTGTTTGTAAGGAAACTTATATACATGTAGTTGGTCGATGCCACTGCTGGCGGTGATTTATTTTCCCGAGGGTATCACCAGCCCAGTAGCAAGCACTTTTGTGTTGATGTGAGTTATCATTGATATGGTCATAATTATAAATTAACTGTTTAACAAAACTTTGAATGTTATAAATACTATGGCTTTTCTATCTCAGGAATAGATTACTTTAGCTGTATTTTCAAAACTTTTAGGGATTTTTTGCCTCAATGCTCTAGAACTTCTTACTATATTTTGCCTTTTAAACATTTTTTTATTCGAGCGTCAATTATGAGTCTTTTGTAGACGAACGTGCGTCTGGCGTATGTATAACATTTTAAGCCTGGTATCTATAATGAGTTTATTCAAGTTAACAGTAAAAGAAAATAGCATTGCCTCGGGCTTCAGCAGGGACAACAAAAGAAGGAAAGAAAAATGTTTGAAATATTTTGACCTGTAAGAATTTGCGGAGCATGTGTATTCATAGACACATTAAGTTTTTTTTTTAAATTCTGATTTGCATCAACGACGTCACAGCTTTAATTCATTCGAAATGAATAATTAGGACTTTTTTCTCCAGTTTCATCCATTGCCTGGCATAGTCCTCGACTGGATCCACCAATTTTGTTTTTTGAAGTCGTATGTCCAATTGATTGATTTAGGCTCATGATGTTTCGGGCTTTCGGATATCACATTCCGACGAGAAGTGTTATTGACAATTTTTAGGTCACCAGTTTTAACTTGGCCATCAGGATTAATCATGAGCTGCAAACTTGCAATCAGGAAATGAAGAATTGTATATGTTAAAATTTAGACCCTGTGCAGTTTCTCATAGTCGAACCCAATGTTCTTCTTTTTGTCTACGGAGAGGTGTTGTAAGATGAGTATTGTTAGTCCTGTGGCATATCTATACTATACATAAGTTTTCGGACGGGGAAAGGACAATTTTTTTTGGGGGTTTTTCTGCATTTAATAATAACGGAAAAAAAGAGAGGGCTTGGAAATATTGTCCTGTCTCCATGTACCTATATGACTTTTGATATCACTAGAGTACCCGAGGAAAGGACAATAATTATTGAGTTGATAGAGACTCTCCAAATAATATAGCAGTGAAAATAATGGAATTGAACAGAAAAAAAACGAAAACATTGGAAACAAGGGAGAGGACTTAAACTGTTTCCAAGTACCTATGAATTTTGATACCTTTTCTCAAATTCTCCAGATATGATATATTTTACTGGCATTCTCCAGACACAAAATCTCACAAGCTCTAATGCCCGCGATTTCGCGGGTCTGTTCTTGTTTATTTGATAATGCAAATTTACATAGAAAGGATTGAAGCATTGAAATGCTAGTAAACAAGTCATTTGAATTGCAGTTGATGTTTGATCTATGGCCGCACGCACGTTTATTAAGTCTTTCTTCCGTTTCATCGACAAATTACTATCCGCAAATTTTAAGGTAACACTCTAAGTCGTAGTCGAGATTTGTAGATTTACAATTAAGATCATCGTAGCTTCTGGTAAAGTTATATTTTCTTTTTTAATTTCTAGTGAAAAGTAAAATAAAAAAAAATGAACTCCGTGGAAAATTCAAATGGAAAGTCCATACTCAAATGGCAAAATCAAAAGCTCAACCATATCAAACGAAGGGATAACAACTGTCATATCCCGGACTTTGTACAAAAATTTTTACTTATGTAGAAAATTATGGATTTAACCTGTTTTTATAACTAGCTAAATCTCTCACTTGTATAACAGCTGAAAAAATTTACATTACATTGACAACGACGTGTAAACAAACCAAACAGAGATAACAGGTAAACATGTCAAAATTAGAGGTTCATCAGTCAACATTATGTTATAATATTTATCGCTACAAAAAAATCAAATATGTAACAAAGAATCAAATATGTAACAAAGAAGCCAGAAAAAGCATTTAAGCACAAATGAAAGACAAGAATTCAACAATTATCATATAACACAGTTACGGGATATATAAATACAGAGCCACGTAATATGTTTCAAAGAAACACAAAAAAAAAACATATAGACAAAGCACTTTGCTAAAATGAAAGACAAGAATACAAGAATTTACAATAGCATAATAACATAATGATGAGATGTATAAGTACAAAGCCACCCGATATGTATCAAAGAAACAACAAATAGGTCGAACCCTGAACAGTTGGGGAAATTATGGACACAACATTTAAGCTTGATACAGCTCTGAATTTGGATTGTGATTAAATAGTTGACACAGAATGAATGTGGTCTAAGAACTTAAACTTAAAAAACTGAAATTTTAAATTGGACATTTACCTATTATGGTCCAATATACAAAATCTAAATACATGAGCATAGATTCAGCATATCATAGAACCCCAAGTTTTCAGTTTTTGATGAAATCAAATAATATTCAATTTTAGACACTTTAGACCTCAATGTGGACCAATTTGATAACCGGGCCCAAATGTTAAAAATCAAGCAATTGAAAATTTCTTGCTATTTCGCATTATTGTGCAATTAGATATTTGTTGCTATTGCGCAATACTGTGCAATTGAAGATTTCTTGCTATTGCACAATACTGTGCAATTGAAAATGTCTTGCTATTGCACAATAATATACAATTGAAGATTTCTTGCTAAAGAGCGGAATACTGTGCAATTGAAAATTTCTTGCTATTACACAATACTTAATATAACACTTTTGGACGACGATTTGGACCAACTTGAAAACTGGGCCCATAATCAAAAATCTAAGTACATGTTTAGATTCAGCATATCAAAAACCTCAAGAATTCCATTTTTGTTAAAATCAAGCTTAGTTTAATTTTGAACCCTTTGGACCTTAATGTAGACCAATTTGAAAACAGGACAAAAAATTGAGAATCCGAATACACGGTTAGATGTGGCATATCAAAGAACCCTAATAATATTTTTTTTTGATGAAATCAGACAAAGTTTAATTTTTGACCCTTTTGACCCCTAATTCGTTGGGACCAAAACTCCCAAAATCAATCCAAACCTTCCTTTTGTGGTCAAAAACCTTGTGTTAAAATTTCATAGATTTCTATTATTTTATACTAAAGTTATTGTGCTAAAACCAAGAAAAATGTTTATTTTGGGACCTGTTTTTGGCCCCTTATTCCTCAACTGTTGGAACTAAAACTCCCCAAATCAATCTCAACATTCCTTTTGTGGTCATAAACCTTATGTTAAAACTTCATAGATTTCAGTTCACTTATACTAAAGTTATTGTGCGAAAACCAAGAAAAATGCTTTTTGGGCCTTTTTTTTACCCCTAATTCCTAAACTGTTGGGACCAAAACACCCAAAATCAATCCCAACCTTCCTTCTATGGTCACAAACCTTGTTTTTAAATTTCATCGATTTCTATTTACTTAAACTAAAGTTAGAGTGCGAAAACCAAATGTTTTCGGACGACGACAACGACGACGACGACGCCAACGTGATACCAATATACGACCAAAAAATTTTCAATTTTTGCGGTCGTATAAAAATGAAATAAAATGAAATAAAATGAAATGAAATTCAGAATTATTTAAAATCAATGAATCTCCAATCCAGGACCAGGAAGTGGTTTTCAGCTTGCCCTTTAATAAAATTAGTAGTTGTTCAGTGAAAATCGACGTCACACTAAACTCCAAAGTTTATAAAAGAACTAAAATTTAAAAAAAAACCATACAAGAGTAAAAAAGTCTGAAGCTCCTGACTTTTGACTGGCGCATAAATGACATGCCAGCTCCAGACCTCAATTAGAGGGAAAAGAGGGAAGAAAAATGCCAGAGAGAAAGTCGAACTCATAGATTGAAAATAAACTGACAGCGCTATTTTTAAACTGATTGAAATATTATCTCTTCATTATATGACAATCAAGTACGATCCCACCCGTTATTGGTTAGGTATCATACCATGAGAAAATATTAGAGAAGAATATTATCCGTGTCATGCCAACAACTGGTTAAAGAATAAACATGTGTATTTCCGATGCAAAGACCATTTGAGTGAATCAATATTAATACCAAAATATGCAATCCTTAAAACAACAGTATCGTAACTATATCCTTTTCGAATAAGTCTGTTTGAAGGTTTGGATAGCTTTGAGGTGCATGCCGACAAGAATACAATAATATTCATAGAACAACCACACAATGACGGAGACACGTCAAGTGTATCAAAGAAACACAAAAAGGCATATACTAGTAGACAAAGCACATTTGTAAAAATGGAAGACAGTATGCCAAAATTAATAACAGAATGAGGAACAATAAGTACAGAGTGACGTCTATTGGATATAACCCTAAAAAAGCAGACTAAACAGTAAAGGTAATATGCATAAAGACAATAAAGACAAATAAAAGAATAATATAAGACGTTATTCAGACGATTGACAAGTCCTTCAATGCCATCGTGTATTTTCGTGAAATTGATACAGAATATTCATCAACAAAGTTATGATACCTTCGGATGAACTTTAAAAAAAAGGACGAGACGTTCTTTGACATATTACTTGTTCGTCAACTTTCTGCTCAGACACTGGGAACGTTTTACAGTCGGAGCTACAAAAATGCAAACTGTAATTTACTTCACATTTTTTGGTGTTGCCAATTGGGGAAATTATTTTTCAAAGTTCAATCTACAATGTATGACGCACATTTTAACTTATAAGAAAATAATTTTAAGTTTTGTTTATATATAGCCTCAATAATTTACGGTCGGCCTTTCATTTGTTCAATCCTCACACGCCTCGATGTGTTCTACGATAAGAAAAACCTTAAAATATACGTTATCTATAATACCTATAACATAAATAGTCTTCGCAATTAATGAGTCAAATTAAATATATAATAACTGGTTTTTTTTACTTCATTTTGATATTCTTTTATTTCAATTTTTATCAAATTCGTGACATGAAAAATAGAAAATTCAGTGATAAAGATACACTGGATAATCGTAGATCTTTGAAAAAGAAACCATGAACATGGATATTTGGTCGTTTGACAGTAGATCGGTATATCGATAATCAAGATAGTCGTTGCAAAAACAAATGTAGTTATACTCGAGGAATTTGGATATAAAAAAGGACTTTTCGATTATTATTCACTTCGTCTACGGCCGACGACCCAAATGAACCTATTCAAATGTTGCTAGTAAAATTCGATGAGGCAGGGAGACCATTTTTTGTAATTTTTTAACAGCTATTTTCATGGTTTTATTATCATGGACATCTGCATAAAACACAAACTTAAATGAAACAATGCAAGTAGGAATGGCCAAACATATGGCGAAATTGAACAAAAGGGCACTAGACGTTTTAAATATCTAGTTTTGGGCTGGATTTCAGCTTACTTAGTAAAAAATCTTACAAGGAGAAAATATACCGACGAGGATATCACTGCTTTGCTGGACTTTTTTGAGGTTTGGTCATCCAACAGACTATTGGAATCCCAATGGGTACCAATTGCGCTTCTCTACCCTTCATATTTGTTTTTATATTCCTATGAAGCAAAATTTACCCAAGGGCTTGTACAGAAAGGAGAAAAGAAATTAGCCCAGTCTTTTAATTTCCCTTTTCGGTATATTGATGATTTACTGTCTTTTAATAATAATAGATTCAATGATTTCTTACATTTAATATATGCATGTGAACTTGAAATTAAAGATACTACCGACACAGATAAATCTGCTTCATATTTAGACCTTTTTTCTCGAAATGACCACTGATGGTAGATTGAATACCAAAATTTATGACAAACGCGATGATTATAATTTTCATAAATATAGATAAAGGAAGATGTGGTGTGAGTGCCAATGAGACAACTCTGGTCAACTTTCCATTTATGTGTAGCAACATCCCAGCGGCACCAGCATATGGAGCATATGTGTCTCAATTGATGCGTTATTCCAGAACTAGCTCAAAATACATTGATTTTGTTAAACGAGGAATACTGCTTTTTCTTAATGGTTGCTAAGGCAGGGCTATGAATCAATCAAATTAATGTCATTACTCAAGAAATTTTACGGTCGCCATCATGAGCTAATTGGCCATTATGACAAAAGTGTGTCAGAAATCATATATGATATTCTTCCTCAGTCATAATAACCATCCATCATTACCGAACTGAACAAAGAAATAACACGACGGGTGCCGTATACGGTGCAGGAAATGCTTACCCTTCCGGAGCACCTGATTTCACTCCCGGTTTTTGTGTAGATAATGTTGTTTCTTAATTATCATTTATAACTGTTGATGTAAATGTCCTTTGGTTTTGTGAGTCTTTGTTTACTCCTTGGTTTTGATTGTTATTGTCTTGAATCTATACGACAACAAAAATATTCATACCTGTATTTTCATCTGACGGTTTAGTTGTACGGCTTCTGTCTGTAACGGTCACAGTTCTTTCCAATATGTAAACAGTCCCTTTATATAAATTTAAAACATAATATCATTACTATTTTCAGTGTTTGCAGTTTATAAATCAAAAGTTTTTAGACAATAATAAAGGTTGCAGCACTCTTGAGCAAAATTGATCCTCGATCTAAGACAACTAATGATGGCTCTTAACGAGAGAAATTTATGTATGACTGAAAAATTATTACACCAGGGTTTTCGATATCACAAACTAGTCAAAACATTTACTAAATTTTATCATCGGTATAAGGACATCATTCGTAAATATAGCTCAACATGCAGACTTCTTATACGTTCAGGTATTTCACATCCAATTTTTTATGGAAATATTCTTTATAAAGCACAAAGGTGTCAGTATTCACCTCAAAAACTAACAAAACCTTTGAATAGACTTATTAAGAAGGGATATAGTTACGATACTGTTGTCAGGTCATTAAAGATTGCATATTTTGGCGTTAATATTGATTCACTTATAGGGTCTTTGCATCGGAACTAAACACATTTATTTAAAAACCAGTTGTTGGCATGACACGGGTTATGTTCTTCTCATATATGTTATGATGGTATGATACTAAACCCCTAACGGGAAGGATTGTGCCCGATGTTCATATGATGAAATCATAATCTTTCAGTCAGTTTAACTGAGGTCTGGAGCTGGCATGTCAGTTAACTGCTAGTAGTCTGTTGTTATTCATGTATTATTGTCATTTTGTTTATTTTCTTTGGTTACATCTTCTGACATCAGACTCGGACTTCTCTTGAACTGAATTTTAATGTGCGTATTGTTATGCGTTTACTTTTCTACATTGGCTAGAGGTATAGGGGGGGGTTGAGATCTCACAAACATGTTTAACCCCGCCGCATTCTTGCGCCTGTCCCAAGTCAGGAGCCTCTGGCCTTTGTTAGTCTTGTATTATTTTAATTTTAGTTTCTTGTGTACAATTTGGAAATTAGTATGGCGTTCATTATCACTGAACTAGTATATATTTGTTTAGGGGCCAGTTGAAGGACGCCGCCGGGTGCAGGAATTTCTCGCTACATTGAAGACCTGTTGGTGACCTTCTGCTGTTGTTTTTTTCTATGGTCGGGTTGTTGTCTCTTTGACACATTCCCCATTTCCATTCTCAATTTCATCTTGAACTGATGATTGGTATATTGTAAATACCATAACTTAAATTCCGTCCTCTATTCTTTGAATTTGACATCAAATTTGACTTATCATCAGGTTTGTACTCATAAGAGCAATACGACGGGATTGACATGCGGAGCACAACCTGCTTACCATCATTATCAACCTAATTTTTTGTAAGTATTTCTTTGTCTTTTTTTCCCTGTTGTGTTTTATGTACAATTCTGCTTTTGGTCGTTTTCGTTTTTAGTCAAGACTCTGATAAATTGTCATTGGCTATGTAGTTGATTATCCTGCCTTTTTCTTTTTTAATATACATATTTATATAATCAATACATTAGTAGTGTCTTTGGTGGTTTCAATCAAAAGATCTGCACGAGAAGGAGATTAAACTCGTGAGAATGTATATCCAAATTCTCCAATGTAGCTCAAATTAAGTGATCATATATTTGAATCACTTAGGGTATAGGAGCTTAATTGACAAACGGCTCGTTCCAAAATTTCCGATACCACTTATAAAGTAGCAAAAAAACTTTGACTGTAATGTTTGAAGGTTATGATATGTCATTATCGACGGTTTGATAAAAATCTTTAGATTATATCTTTGTCTTGATAAAGGTTAGCGCTAATTAGCGACATTGTATATATGTTCCAGACCATATGAGTATTTGGACCGTACGCGTACGGTCCGGACCGTATACGTATACTCATACGGTCCGACCATACGCGTACGGTCGGACCGTATAAGTATACACGTACGGTCCAGTACGATCTGACAATACATGTTATTTGATCATATGGGTTAAATTGAAACAATCTTTATTTTTAGTTTTACAAATTGTTATTGATAATTTGTTACAATTAGATAGATAAAATGAACAAACGAACAATTGAAATTAGGTATTTGTTTAATTGTATATATGAATCCTATTTTGGTACTCTCGCCCAAGGTGACACAATTCAAGTAACGTAATATTTTTTAGCAATTTGATTATTTCATGTATGCAGTTCATGCATGTTCTTTTTTTTTTTTGGTAAAGTTGCTAAATATTTTAAAACAATTAAACTCCCACTTTATGTTTACTTCCGATATCTTCAATTTCAGCGTTCATAATACAATTAATGCGTTATATTAAAATTTTGTCTTTGGCAAAGTAAAATTGTGAATTGCCAAAGACAAAATTTTAATATAACAAATGTACTACTGATCGACATGCTTAATACAAGAGATTAGCATATTTAATTAGCGCGAATTAAAAACACGTTAGAATATAAAGTTTTAGTTTCAATTACAATTGAACTTTTTTATATTAATTTGATAGTGAAGTTATGTTGATCTGCTATATGCATTTGTATCTAATAAACTTGACCAACTTTTTAATAATAGTCAGACCGTACGCGTACGGTCCGACCGTATGAGTATTTTGAAAAAGTACGCATACGGTCCAGACCGTACGCGTACGGTCCAAATACTCATACGGTCTGGAACATATATATTAAGAAAGCGACTTTGTAAAGTAGAGGCGAAAGACATTAAAGAGGACATTCGAACTCCCCTGTCGAGAATGAACTGACACCACCATAGCTATGAGAGAAAAACAACGGACAAACAACATCATACAACATAGTAGACTAAAGACTGAACAACGTACCAGCTCAAGTGAGAAAATCGATCTCGTCGAGATGATCGACGATAATCTATAAATATTGGGGAACTTACCAGATGATGACACATTACTCTGGGGTAATGTATGTGCTACACAGGCAATTTTTTCCAACGTGTGTTTCACGTTTGTGCTCATCACGTGAGAATAACGTTTTTCCCACGTGTGTATCACACCGGATAAACGTTTATATCACGTGTATTTTACAAACATGATATTCGCACGTGATAATCACATTTTAATCTGATCACGTGATATTCACGTTCAAATATAACATTATTATCACATGTAAAAATTTTAACGTGATTTTAACTATATAGATATAGGAAGATGTGGTGTGAGTGCCAATGAGACAACTCTCCATACAAATAACAATTTAAAAAGTAAACCATTATAGGTTAAAGTACGGCCTTCAACACGGAGCCTTGGCTCACACCGAACAACAAGCTATAAAGGGCCCCAAAATTACTAGTGTAAAACCATTCAAACGGGAAAACCAACGGTCCAATCTATATAAACAAAACGAGAAACGAGAAACACGTATATACCACACAAACAAACGACAACTACTGTACATCAGATTCCTGACTTAGGACAGGTGCAAACATTTGCAGCGGGATTAAACGTTTTAATGGATCCAAACCTTCTCCCTTTTTCTGAAACAATAGCATAACATCACAACAAAGAAAAACATACGATAAAATATCAATTGGCAGACTTAACTCAATCAAAAAACGTATAATTAAACAATGAACGAATAAATTTGATCTGCGATATCTGAATACAAATGCACAGTTAATTAAATATTAGAGACAAACATTCATGACCAAAAAGCTAACAAACAAATTCAAACACAGGACCTGACTGAGAAATATTTAACCAATCAATGTTCACTTTAGAAAAAAACCGGTTTTTTTATAATCTTGAAGTTTATACAAATGTTGTAAGAATAAGTGAAAAATTGAAGATATTACAAATAATCAAAGCTGGTGTACAGACAAGATCCATATAAATAAAAAATAACAAAAAAGCATTATAAACAGTATCAACAGGTCGAATTAACAAGAAAATACGATTTGAGAGTACTCGCAGTTACTGACAGCTAGTTAAAAGCCAAAACCAATTAATAATAAAAAAATCATGCATCAGAGACTAAAATCGACTAAAACACATCACAGGGATTTAGTATTTTAACGTCATTAATAGTCAAAGAAGACATGACTTGTGCAATGCCAAAAATAAATGTATCGACAGGTAGTAGTATAGTGAAGAGCGACTTCTATATATATATAGTTCTGTATGTGGTATGTAACAAAAAATGTTATTTAAGAAATAATTCATGGAAGTCATAGATTTGTTGGAAATTTACGCATGGCCTTGGTTGTGATATTTAAATTTTATCCTGAGCATTAGCTGACAAAACAATTCTCCACAAGAAACCAAATGAAACAGAAATTATGACCTATAGGTCACTGTATAGCCTTCAAGAATAAGCAAAGCCTATACCACAGTCAGTTACATGTATGAACATGATAATCACAAACTTTAAAGAATTCAATTGAGAAAACTGGCAGCCCTATTAATGTATAAAACAATAAAAAAAAATAAAAAAAAAAAAATTGTGTAACGCAGCAACAAACAGCAATCACTGAACTACAGGCTCCTTACTTGGGACAGGCACATACATACAGAATATTAGATGGATACAAATAGAAATACATATATATAACAAAAGCACAAAGTGGACATGGATTTGTAATTGTACATCTAACAACAAAAAGACAGTAGGTAAAGATCTGAGAGTACTTGTAGTTACCGAAAGCTGGTTCAATTGAGAATTTTAAGGGGCTTTTTCCAGGAACTTTTATTAAAATTTGATGGGTGGTGGTTATTTAAGAACACTGCTTGAACATTTAAATGAAATATCCAAATTAAAATGTATGCATGGTGGAATCAAATAAAAAGTGCCTTCCTCCCCGTTATCTACATTTATTTTTGGAACAGCCCTCATATTGTTTTTTTTTTATTGTTCATTTAAGCAAAAGCAACATTCATATTAGAAGTAAAATAAAGCTTTTATTATGTATGCTAATATAAGATAATACTAATAACAATAAATAGAATTCTTTTTTTATCCTTTCAGATGAAGAAGAAATCAAAGAGTGGAGCATTTAGAAGATAGAACATTCAAATATTATTTGTTACTATTTCAGTAACTTATCAATTGTGAACTGTTTAAAATATTCTTAAATATGAATATAATTGAATTTCAATTGGAAAGTGTTTTTTTCTTTTTAACATTTGGCAATATATGTCTTTGATAGGGACAATTCTTTAGTCATAAGCTGATTATTTTTAAATCATGATAAACCTACAAGGGACATAACTCTTAATAGTTAATAGTTATCAAAGGTACCAGGATTATAATTAAGTATGCCAGACGCCTGTTTCATCTATATAAGACTCATCAGTGACGCTCATATCAAAATTTTTATAAAGCCAAACAAGTACAAAGTTGAAAAGCGTTGAGGAAATTAAAGAATGGACATTGTAAAATAGCTTGTTTGTATTGAAATGTTGTTTGGTATACATTTGGTTATGCATAATTTGTTGTACAATTTCAAATTCGACTTCCTTTCAAACTTTGAAAAAAGATTTGGATTAAAATACATTGTAATGATAGTTAAGTTTTGATGTATGCTTAACATCCAGCTGCAAATATTACATACATATTCAGGATGATAACAGGTACATTAAACATGCATATGAGGTAGCTGATAATCAGTTATAACCTACAAGACAATTTATTGATGTTTAACTCACTGTTACCATACTTTTAAGATAAAGCACCAGAAAAACATCTTCAAATGGAGATGACCAAGAAAAAAAATGATATGTCAATAAGTACAACACAGACAATATTTCCTTTTTTCCAAATGACTGCTTCACATAAATGTCCTGTTGTATTATCACGTTTATATCACGTGGTATATATTTAACGTGAATATCACGTTGTATTATCACGTTGATATCATGTGGCATTATACACAACGTGAATATCACGTGTGACCAACGTTTTGTTCACGTTGTGCTCACAACGTGAATATTACGTTTCTGCTCGTTTCACGTTCTACTCACGTGGTGTGGACAACGTGAATATCACGTGATTCTCATGTTAAAATCATGCTGGAAAAAATTGCCTGTGTATATCAACTTCTTCTGAAATATATATATATACATTATTTTAAGTCAAAACGATAAATGTGAGCTTCATTTAACAGTTGTATAACATTTTCCTGGTTATTCGGAACTGTTATGACGTGTTCTCAACCAATAATATGAACGATTGATGATAATTTTGTTTGATCACTGTTTGAAATATACAGCATGCGAACCAAGAGCAATAATTCACTAGTAGAAGCACGATTTTCATTTCCATTTACTATTAATTACAAATTTGATGTGTAACCATTTTGGGCTTTCTTTTTGGATTACGATATCATATGTTACGTATATGCCTTTATGAAGAAGTTTGCTTAAACAATATAGTACCTGACGTATTCAAATGGTCAAGTCACATGATATTTGTAAACAAAGCAAAACAGAGACGGCAAATTGACGAACTTCCCGAATCTTGACCAGTTCATTTTAATAATTCGAAAGATAAAGATGAGACATTTTTTAAATTTGTTGTTGTTGGAACGCTCAAATTCTACCAAGAAATCATATGATAAAGCCGCTTGTGTTTGTTTTTGTTTTTTTTAAGAATAGAGAATTCAGGAATAGGAAATTTAGGAGAAGCACACATATATAAAGATTACGAAATTACGATAAATAGTGTGCTACATTGTAAAATAAACTAGAGGCTCTAAAGAGCCTGTGTCGCTCACCTTGGTCTATGTGAATATCAAACAATAGACACAGATGGATTCATGACAATATTGTGTTTTGGTGATGGTGATGTGTTTGTAGATCTTACTTTACTAAACATTCTTGCTGCTTACAATTATCTCTATCTATAACAGTACTTTCTGTGGAAAATGTTATTGAAAATCTTCAAATTTTAAGAAAATTGTTAAAAATTGACTATGAAGGGCAATAACTCCTTAGGGGGTCAATTGACTATTTTGGTCATACTGACTTATTTTTAGTTCTTACTTTGCTGTACATTATTGCTGTTTACAGTTTATCTCTATCTATAATAATATTCAAGATAACAACCAAAAACTGCAAAATTTCCTGAAAATTACCAATTCAGGGGCAGCAACCCCATAACGGGTGGTCCGATTCATCTGAAAATTTCAGGGCAGATAGATCTTGACCTAATAAACAATTTTACCACATGGTAGATTGCTCTAAATGCTTTGGTTTTTGAGTTATAAGCCAAAAACTGCAACCCCTATGTTCTATGTTTAGCCATGGCGGCCATCTTGGTTCGTTGGCCGGGTCACCGGACACATTTTTTAAACTATATACCCCAATGATGATTATGGCCAAGTTTGGTTAAATATGGCCCAGTAGTTTCAGAGGAGAAGATTTTTCTAAAAGATTACTAAGATTTACGAAAAATGGTTAAAAATTGACTATAAAGGGCAATAACTCCTAAAGTGGTCATCTGACCATTTTGGTAATGTTGACTTATTTGTAGATCTTACTTTGTTGAACATTATTGCTGTTTACAGTTTATCTCTATCTATAATAATATTCAAGATAATAACGAAAAACAGCAAAATTTCCTTAAAATTACCATTACAGGGGCAGCAACCCAACAACGGAATGTCTGATTCATCTGAAAATTTCAGGGCAGATAGATCTTGACCTAATGAACAATTTACCCCCCCCCCCCCCCCCCCCCCCATGTCAGATTTGCTCTAAATGCTTTGGTTTTTGAGTTATAAGCCAAAAACTGCATTTTACCCCTATGTTCTATTTTTAGCCATGGCGGCCATCTTGGTTCGTTGGCCGGGTCACCGGACACATTTTTTAAACAAGATACCCCAATGATGATTATGGCCAAGTTTGGTTAAATTTGGCCCAGTAGTTTCAGAGAAGAAGATTTTTCTAAAAGATTACTAAGATTTACGAAAAATGGTTAAAAATTGACTATAAAGGGCAATAACTCCTAAAGTGGTCATCTGACCATTTTGATCATGTTGACTTATTTGTAGATCTTACTTTGCTGAACATTATTGCTGTTTACAGTTTATCTCTATCTATAATAATATTCAAGATAATAACCAAAAACAGCAAAATTTCCTTAAAATTACCATTTCAGGGGCAGCAACCCAACAACGAAATGTCCGATTCAACTGAAAATTTCAGGGCAGATAGATCTTGACCTGTTGAACAATATTATCCCTGTCAGATTTGCTCTAAATGCTTTGGTTTTTGAGTAATAAGCCAAAAACTGCATTTTACCCCTATGTTCTATTTTTAGCCATGGCGGCCATCTTGGTTGGTTGGCCGGGTCACCGGACACATTTTTTAAACTAGATACCCCAATGATGATTGTGGCCAAGTTTGGTTAAATTTGGCCCAGTTGTTTCAGAGGAGAAGATTTTTGTAAAAGTTAACGCAGGACGACGACGACGGACGACGACGACGACGACGACGGACGACGCCGGACGCCGGACGCCAAGTGATGAGAAAAGCTCACTTGGCCCTTTGGGCCAGGTGAGCTAAAAATACTAGATCAATTAATTGCCATCTAACTAAACCACACACATATAAAAAAGAAGATGTGGTATTATTGCCAATGAGACAACCCTCAAGAAGAGACCAAAATGACACAGAATTTAACAGCTATAGGTCACCAAGGCCATACGCCTTCAACTATGAAAACATACCGCATTGTCAGCTATAAAAGGCCCCGAAATGACAATGTAAAACAATTCAAACGAGAAAACTAACGGCCTTATTTATATACACAAAATAAACGAAAAACAAATATGTAACACATAAACAAACGACAACCACTGAATTACAGGCTCCTGACTAGGGACTGACACGTACATACATAATGTGGCGGGATCCAAATCCTCCCCTAACCTGGAACAGTATAACATAATAAACGAACTATAAAAATCAGTTGATAAAGGCTTAATTCATCAGATGGACAAAAATACAAGTGGACGTGGCCAGGTACTTGTACATCCGAACAACAAAAAGACACTAGGAACAGATCTGAGAGTACTTGCAGGTAACTGACAGCTAGTCCAAAACCACTAACAACTAATAGAAAATCATGCATCTAAGACATACGCTATTACTTCAAGGATTATTGTGACAGGTTTTGTATTTCTATTTAAAAAAAATGTGATTATTGCTTTGCTCAACTACAAGCATTTTATTTAAATAATCAACCATGTTTAACTAATTTCAAAGACATGTTGGAAAACTTATTTTTATATCACGGCCGACACTCGGCTAACCGAGAGATTGGTCGGTTAATCTATATTGAGTATGTGGCTATATCGGCGGTGGGTCTGTTAATCGGGTTGGCTAAAGTCTGTTAATCAGGTGTTATCGAGGAAATCATTGGAAATTCTGCATGTTTCATTGTATAACTTTTTAAATATATGTTTATCATAAAAATTATTCATGTCTAACAAAACAATTCAATGTACTGAATCCAGTGGTGTAATTATTATTTTTCTAGCTTCGATGTACGATCTATAAAATGAAAAGGCGTGTTACTCATCAATAAATTTATACACATTTTACACACACAAAATGTACACAAAAAGACACGTTGGTTGAATTACTTGTATGCGATATTTTGAACATCGAACAAAGACAGGCATTATGTTTGTCAACCAAATTGATATCATTGTGTGAAAAATCTACACAAAAATCTGTATTTTGGTGACATAAATCAATCTTTATTTAAAACCTGGTCTGTTAATGGGTCGGATGTATAAAACCCGGTCTGTTAATTGGTCTGTTAAGAGTTATGAATGGCAATAAAAGTATAATTTTATTGCTGTATGGGGTGTTATCGGATCAAATGGGTAGGCTCAAGACGAGTGGCTAAAATATACGGAAACAACACATGAGCAATGAAACATAATATGTACGGAAACACTGACATGAACAATGAATTTAGGCCATGAATATTAAAAACTGATATAAAAAAAGTGTAATATTAAAGTATTATTATACATCATGTTAAAATGCCATATTTTGATTGCCTAATACGAAGGTGTTAATTTACTCTATCACATGGCTGAGCGGGTGACAATTTTTTGGAACGTCACCCTCTAGGCTAGACCAATCAAAAATCGGCAGTTTAAACGACAATGAATTGAATCTACATCAAGTTATTTTATAGACAATGCTTAAAGTTCTAATTTACTATACAACGAAGCGTGGAACGACTCAAACTTATTAAATAATTTCTTTTACAATTGTTGGAAAAACGTATTTCACTTGTTAATATTTTTACTTTAAAACCTATAAATCATTGTGTGTTATGCTTATTGTTGATATTAAACGCATTCGTTCACCATTGATGGGTTTCAACTGGTGATGTACATTTCATCATGTTCATTGTGATGTATATTTCTCAGCCAGATATGAGGCCTTTTGAAAGGGGTATTCACCCAAAATTTAAATAAAATAAATAACAATAACAAAATAACAACAATTGAAAATATTTTTTTTCTTGATAGGAGATCTTTTTTTCCCGTTTCGGGCCTAATCCTTGTATCGTTATATGTCAAGTCAATGCACTACTATTGTCTATTTACTTCACTTCTGATGATTTTTCAAATACCCGTTACGCTTTCAAGTACGTGACTACATAGAAAATACTTTATATTAAAACTCATCTGTTAAAGAAAATGATGATAGGACATTCATTATAATAAATCAAATATCACATAGCTGAGAGGGTGATAGAGCAGATCGGTATCCCTCGAAAAAACATTGTCAACCTTGGCTTCGCCGCGGTTGACAATGTTTTCTCGGAACCCAATCTGCTCTATCACCCTCTCAGCTATGTGTTATTTGTATCCTATCACATATTTGTTACGGATACGGATAAATTTTTAAGATTTACCTGTTATGTTTCATTAAATTGTTATAATTGAACTTTTTTTCCCTCTTTTCTGCAACACTTAAATATGTGATAAATAGCTTAAAGATTATAACATGTTTTTTCCATATTTGCCCTGGTATCATCCCTCGACCCATATCGGCCCTCGGCTAAAGCCTCGAGGCCGATATGGGAGTCTCGGGATGATACCAGGGATAATATAGAAAAGAGCATGTTATAATCTATACATATTGATTGCATCCAAGAATGGTCGCATATATCATGTGGATTCTGTTTAGGATGTCATGAATGACACTAATTTGTATCTAAATTGGTATTAACCAGTATATAAATCAGAGATAAACGTCGTAATGTAACTTAACATCAGTAAGTAAAATATATTGGGATGCTAGAATATATAAAGAATAAAGAAATAATAATGAGTAAGATAAAATAAAATGTAGAGAAAAGTAACAGACAATTTAAAGAATATAGAAATAAACAACACCCCCAATTCGGACCCTCATTGTATACACGAGAATCTGGATGGAAACACAGAATATATAGAATAATAGATAAGGACAGTAGGAAGTGATGCATTAATAAAAAAAGATAGAAAAAAATAATAACTGTTTGAGAATAAAGACATGAAACACCCCTGGGTGTTGAAACAGTAACGGATTGCTATGTAATTATATTGGTAATAAATGCTAAAAGTTTACATGCGGACAACTGCAGTTCTCCTCTGCACTTATGTAGAAAGGAACTAAACGGAATAAAATGAATTAAAACTTAAGATAACCAAATGTAGCTGCATTCGCTCCTTTCCATTTACTTCTTTAGACTGATTTGTAAACAACAGATGATTCAGTAATAGAAGAAAAGAACCAATCGGATGATGTTGACGATTTAGAGTTTAACGTCCATTGACAAATATCATGTGCATATGAGAACGACAACACGTTATATGTACCCTGTGTTGTATTAGAAAGACACTTTCGGACGGATTTGAGAACGTGCTACTTTGAACAGACACAAAAATTAAGGCTGAAGAAAACGTTAATAATAGATTCATGCATATTCCAGCAGGCAATCCATATTCATATATTGAAGTGACACACCCCTTAATAAAATGCAAAGGAAGTCAAAATAAAAATGTTCTTACTAGAAGGATACTGTTGCAGCGTATTGTCATTTTTTTTTACTCAAGAGCATCTCATTCTTAACTTTTTCAAAGGGAAAATATAAAGGTAGCACAACTATTGTCGTGGCTAAATAACTCTTAACTGACACAATTTCAATTGTCCAACCCATTAACAGACTTTATTCCCATAATGTTCACTAAAACGTGGTATTACTCATGTTATATTACAATTATGAAATATTTACTAATTTCAATTTATATTTTAGAACCAAAGTACGATTTTGTGTCCTTTAAATGATATCTAAAATTGTTTTTTTCGCCTTTCATTACAAAAATTGCTATGCGTATAAGCATAAATACTACATACTTGCGCGACGCCTTTTAGTTTTACTGAAAACTGCGCAGACTATGAAATGTTTTTACAGTTGGAAAATGTTCTATGATATATATCATTTTGTCAGACACTTTTCTTTTTTTGATTTGATTCTTATAATGTACCTAAAATCTGTATATTAAATAGATTTTAATATTAAAATTGTGCGTTTTACTCTTAACAGACGTATAACCAACCCGATTAACAGACCAACCGCCGATATAGCCGCATACTCAATATAGATTAACCGACCTATCTCTCGGTTAGCCGAGTGTCGGCCGTGTATATGTACTAGTAATTAATAATTGACTTTGCGTATTTTAATGGATGAAGTTTTAATTGCTACCCAATTACCTGCTTACATTTTTATAGCTGAAGAAATTTATCCTAGTATATTTAAAATGTCAGAATTTGACAATGTAACAATAATTGTGTATTAAGACATGATAAATCAAACTTCATTAGCTTTTTGTACAAAATCTCAGTTTTATATAAAAGATTTTTTAATGAAACTCATAGCTATTTCCCGGTCCACATACAGTTATAAATGTTAAAGTACTATGATTTCTGACTATTTTATTATAAGAACCAAGCCTGTAGAGTTACAAAAGAGGACATATATTTTCAAAATTGTTGATAGAATATATAAAAAAAAATGTGGTATGATTGTCAATGAGACAACTCTTTACAAGAGACCAAAATGACACAGAAATTAACAAACATAGGTCACCGTACGGCCTTCAACAATGAGCAAATCCCATACCGCATAGTCTGCTATAAAAGGCCCCGAAATGACTATGTAAAACAATTCAAACCAGAAAACTAACGGCCTTATTTATGTACAAAAAAATGAACGAAAAACAAATATGTACATAAATCGAAAAAAGATTGAAAGCAGGAAACTATTTTTGTTTACATCAAGTGTTTAGTAAGTACATTGAACTTTAAACCGCACATTGGATAATTAAATGTTCTTTTACCCTTAGTACAGTTTAAACTCATGATTGGGACCAAAGAAGTTTTGGTCAACGGCATATCGCCCAAGACAAACTGAATTCGGTGTTTGGATTCATACAAAAAACGATTGATTAATGTACTTGGTGTATGATTATAAAATCTAAACATATTCAGTATATGTCATATTTTTATTTTTGAAATGTAAATAGAATAAATGTTCTATACTGACATTGTTTGAGACATACATAAAAGTAGTTTTTTTTTGTCAGTAATGGAATTAACACCATTCTTTTTATGTAGTTTTGAAGAAAAAAAAATTATGGCCGAAGAAACCGATCGAACTAACAATCCTATTTTGAAGTTACCATCATCCTGAATCAGAAATGGTAGCTCTTACATTTATTCGTGTCTGGTTATTCGAGAAATCTATAGATAACTTTTGGCTACTATAATTGTGAACTTTCCATTTCTAAGTAGCAAAATTCCAGAAGCACCTGCATACGGGTATATATCTCCCAATTGATACGATATTCCCGTGCTTGCATTTCCTATCATGATTTTCTTGATAGAGGGTTGCTGCTCACAAGGAAACTATTAAACCAAGAGTTCCAAATGGTGAAGTTGAAATCATCCCTTCGTAAATTTTACGAACGCCATCACGAGTTGGTTGATCGTTATGGAATAACCGTTTCACAAATGATATCGGATATGTTCCTTTCGTCGTAACTACAATCCCCTTCCCTTTCATTAATGTGACCTACCGTAATTAGACTTTTTACCGGATTTGTTATCACATAAACACCATGAAGGGTGCCGGATGTGGAGCAGGATCTGCTTACCCTTCCGGAGCACCTGAGATCACCCTTAGTTTTATGTGGGGTTCGTGTTGTTTATTCTTTAGTTTTCTATGTTGTGTCATTTGTGCTGTTGTTTGTTTGTCTTTTTCATTTTTAGCCATGGCGTTGTCAGTTTGTTTTAGATTTATGAGTTTGACTGTCCCTTTGGTATATTTCGTTCCTCTTGTATACCTAAATACGAAGCAAGCTCACTTTGATTGTGAATTTCTAGTGAATTTCTAGTGCATTTTAGTGTAATTATATCGTATGCATTATCTGAAGCGGACAAGGAAACGAATTTAATATTCGTGCACCATTATACATTTTGAACATAATTTCCATGTGAATGGATTTGTTTTTTGTCATGTTTTAACTACTGTCTGATTCTTTTGCAGTGTGGCATCTACATTACAATGATCAAAGTTTTCATTGAAACACATTAGCTTATATTCCCTGGTTTATTCCTTACAGATTTTCTATTATATTTGTGTACTTACCAGATAATGTCACATTACTCTGAGGCAATGTATGTGCAATATTAACTTCTTCTGAAATATATATATATATATATACATTACTTTAAGTCAAAACGATAAATGTGAGCTTCATTTAACAGTTGTATAACATTTTCCTGGTTATTCGGAACTGTTATGACGTGTTCTCAACCAATAATATGAACGATTGATGATAATTTTTTATTGTATTTTGTTTTATCACTGTTTGAAATATACAGCATGCGAACCGTAAAACAGATGAAGTTGAAGCAGGTATTTTGAGCTACATTAAGCGGTTGTGTAATATTTCCCTGCTTTATACTAATATTCGGAATGACGTATGCGTCTTCTCCACTCAGATTGAGACAAAATATGACTTTATAATCGTGTTTTTTTAATTTTTGAGAATTCAATACAACATAATTTGGTTTTGTTTTTTACTTTTTTGATTCGTCATCAATGAGGAGTCAATAACATGCTGTTCACGAGCCATATCATTTAAAGCATCCTAGGATATGTCCTAAAATAATTTGGATGAACTTATTACGTTCTCCAGATATGTCTCATGATGTAAAGCGAAGCTATCTTAGAACAAACCTAATTATCACTGTACTAGGACCGTCTTTACAAATTTAATATAATAATGAAATTATTATTAGAATTACTTAAATATATTTTGATAAATGACACATATATAGAAGACCAGAATTTAAATGTTTTTCACATCCAATAATTGTTGTACCATTTGATCAGGTGCCATAACGAATGTTGCTCATAATAATAGAATTATTAAGCTTCATTAAAGCAGGGTAGCACGAACTATTTGAAATGAGCGTAATTAGATGAATGATCTAATCGTGATAAATTGCAATTACAATCTAATTCCAAAATAAAAACGGAACGTTGAAACAATTTGAGCATACTAGTGTTCACATGTTTACAAGAAAGTGGAATTTGTTTTTAACGTCAAAAGGGGGGTCACGATAATTAAATATTTATTTCCTATGATTTTGGCATGTACATACGACTACGTCAGTGACGCTTACATTAGATTACCGTAGCCAGATTTGACATAACTTTTTGGAACTTGGGTCCTCATTGCTCTTCAATCTATACCTGTTTGGCTTTTTAACTATTTTGATCCGAGCGTCACCGATGACTCCTATGTAGACGAAACGATCGTCTAAATAGGACTCAAAATTATAAGCCTGATACCTTTGATAACTATTTGGTGTTCAATGTTACGTTCATTGTAGCCATTAAGTACTTAAGATTCGCCAACATTTCATCCTTGTCAAAGGAACTTGTATGATGCTTTTGTACTACTAAGAGTGAAGAGTGTTCTACAAGGTAAATGTTCATTTGATGGACAAAAGTTCTGTACACAGTGAAAGATGGTCTTTTGAAATACTATAAAGATATAGGAAGATGTAGTATGAGTGCCAAGGAGACAACTCTCCATCGAAATAACAGTTTATAAAAGTAAACCACTATAGGTCAAGGTACTATAACTGTTTACTTGCGTAGATATATTGACCATGTGAGACTTCTAAAAACCTCTGAAGAACTTAAAGAGCTTCTAACTTTTAATCCTGATCTTTTTTTAAGGCTAATTCTATCCACCCTGGCTATATACAACCATTCTTAATGTTAGACTTAAATATCGTCTGATAGAAATAACCTACAATGCTTTTCAATATAAAAATGATAGCATTCACTATAAAGGTTTTGCTTTTAGAAACCATATGGCATATTTGGTTAAAAATTAAAGAAAAGGTAAAACATGTTTACAAAATCTATGACAATTTAAACGGGACGATTTTTTTTTATTATTATTAATTTACCCACATTAGCAGCAATATACCATCCAAAATGTCATCTGATAATTTTAGGCGTTTCGTTTAAATGAAGAGACGATAAAAAAAAGATCCGTAATAATATATGTGGAGGCCAAACAATAGACGGTGCGAATAATAAAGAAACTATAATATTACGAAAAAATCCAGCTCACAAAAACTGTTCTAACTTAAAATGATGTACTAATATATTTCAGAAGAAGTTGCTAATGCACATACTTTGCCTCAGAGTAAGGTGCCAGTAACTGGTAAGTACACCAATATAACAGAAAATTTGGTAAGATATAGTTTGTGAGGAATTATTCATGGAATACTAAGTCACGTGTTTCTGTTGTAATTTTAATCATTGTACTTTAGCTTATAACGTTCAATAAATACAATTGAAATATTTGACTCAAATCATGCAAGTACGGTAAACTTATTTTATTGACATTTCACATTAAACAATGACATATACTGATCATTTTGGGATTTGGAACACTACAGTATGTGCAACTGTTTCTCCTTAGGCGGTAATGGTAACGTTTTCTTCTGTAACTCAGTCCATATCGTATGTATAAAGGCTCGTTTCGAAGCTGAGACATTTTCATATATGTGGTTAAATTTACTCGGGGTTGGAAGTGAGATTCATTTTCCCAAAAATTAACAAACCCCGGAAATCCCTGTGATGCGGCTTTTCGTGGTAAAAAAACCTTATTTAAATAATTATTATTTATTATAACATACATGTAACAACTAATTTCAACAGTAAAAAGAAATAACGAAACATTGCCCGATTTAAGACTAAAATATTTAATGTGTCCTTCTATCCGTACATCCACTGATTATTGATTTTGAAATGGTTGTTATTTACACAGAAAATTATGTATTTGAGCAGAAATTTGGTTGCGGATCGGAGACTGGAACATTAACAGAAAGGGGCAATGCGTCATTGGAATACAATTGCAATTCACATTATAAGATCACTTGTCAACAGCATTATACGAAAATAGCCCTGCAGTAGGCGGAGCTTTAACGCAATTTCTCTATAGTATATAAATACAGGCTAGCGATATATGGGCTTTTAATGTATGATATGACACCAAAATGGAGGATAGATAGAAGTAATCGGTATGCAAGAAGCTAACAATTCCTGCGACTAAAATCGCAAAGGACGAACGGATATCTTTGACACCGGGAGAATGAAAATTCATAACTTTTAATAATAATATAATATTAAAGAGACATGTGAAAAAGACTTTCTGAGGGTCAATATTTGAGTAATAACCTTTTTCATTTCTCGATGAATCTGTATGTTTTAGTATCAAACAACCGATTTGATGGTCGCATCTGGAAAAAAAGTAAAAAAAATAAACCTGTTATCATTAATAACTTAAAAATCATAATTTCCTTTTAAGATTTTTTTGTAGTGTTTGTTTACCCTGAACGTCCACCGTCTTTTAAAACAAAAAAATAATTACATTAGATGTGTTTCATTATAATACGTTATTCTGATTGGCTAACTGCACATCACATGTTATTCCTTAAGCAATTGCATCACTAAATAAAACGTATCATTCATGATAACACGTGGTCCAACATTAAAGTGCACAGGTGAATTAAATAAAAAAATCATAAAATTCGTGTTTTCATGATCATACCTAAAACAATGTAATTACAAGTATTGAATGCTTTTTTTTGTAACTTCATAGGTTTGTAAAAGCGTTGACCGTGCGCACATTTTTAGAATGAAGCGCTCCTCCGCTTCATACAAAATATACTTCTGTCAACGCTCTTACACCCCAATGAAGTTACAAAAAGAAGCATTTCTTGTGTACTAGTTGGAAATTAGTATGGCGTTCATTATCACTGAACTAGCATATATTTGTTTAGGGGCCAGTTGAAGGACGCCGCCGGGTGCGGGAATTTCTCGCTACATTGAAGACCTGTTGGTGACCTTCTGCTGTTGTTTTTTTCTATGGTCGGGTTGTTGTCTCTTTTGCACATTCACCATTTCCATTCTCAATTTTTTTCAATTCTTAAATGTTTCACAGAAGACATCAACATACACAATTCAACAATGTTCAATAAGAAGGATTTGCAAATGACAAAGTCAGACTCGTTGTCATGTTAAGTTTGCATCATTCAATAGCGTAAGGTCAGAAATGTTCAAAACAGTTATGGGTTTAGCATCTCTGTTAAGTCATTTGAACACATATTCAGCCAAGTTAATTTATTTTCTGACCTCAATCGTCGGTTAAACTTAATTGTCATGTCATTACAGTAAGACCTTCAACAATTCAAAACTCATACCGAACAGCAAACAATAAAAGCCCACAAAATGGTAAATATAAAACAATTCAATCAAGAAAACTTACGACCACATCTATAAACAAATGATAAACGATTAACACATACATACAAAAGTACTAGCTCCTGCGTACATTGGACGGGTACATACAGAATGTTGCGGAGTTACACAGTTTTACGACCAGTTGAAAAGTGTTTAACTCATAAGATCGATACAAAACCAGAAACACAAGTGAAAAACTAGAATACCGAGGGTACTCAGTGTTACTGAAAGGTAGATCAAATCTAATGACAACTTATTAAAAAAATCATGTATTTAGACCCCAAAATAAATAATCAATACAAAATCTAACATCCAATGAATTTATTGAAAATACGTTATAGTCAGTCAAGGAAAAACATTTCATAATGCTACATTACATCGACTCTTTTCACATAAAAAATACTTAAAAGAAATATAAAAAAAAAACGCTTGTCAGTCATGAACAAATCATAATGCTAGAAATCACAATACTTAAATCAATTTTTAAAGTAAGACTATTCGTGAAATAAATGCCAAATAGATGCTTCTAAAACAAGCCTCAAGAAAGCTCTAACATTTTGTATTAGCAGAGAAGACTAGAAAAGCAGTTAACTATAATTTGCAAATTAGGAACAGTTCTCCAATACATAGATATAAACACAAAGAGACGTGGCAATAAGCAATTAAATGTCTTACTTCTAATATATAACTCTCAGACGAGAAGAGTTGTATTCACTTGGTAGAAGAGGAATCACAAAGAGTAAAATAAAAAAGTACCGAACTCCAAGGAAAGTTACATATGGAATATACTGACCCAATATATTTCGTATTAAGTCACAAGCACACAATGTAACGGACTTATCTTAGCGATTTATTTTATACTATGTACTTATAAGATTAGTGCAAAATCAGTGATCAAGTCAATACCGTTTTTTATTTATAAGGAGACGTACCACCAATCCAAACCGTGTATTGAAATAATCCCCGCTCACTAACCCATTATCGAAAATACAAGGTCTCCACGCTGTTCTTAGCAATGTATAGGAGATGAGATCATTGAATAAACATAGCAAAACCCTTCACGTGTATGGCAGACTCAAAACATTCATTTTATTGACAACAAATTCACAACTTCAAGTAGGCAGGCATTTTCATGATGATGAGCAGTAACACAGGTGAAAAGCTTAATTTGGATTGGATGACACTTACATTGACTTAGGCTTTAATAATAATCAAGCTTTGTGAATATTTTCTTTAAAACACATAATTTTTTTTACAAATATTTGTTTTAGATAGAGTGTGTTCGGCATATTTCATGTTGCTTATATTTTTCTTTAGTTAAGGAAGAGAATTGCCTTTAGATAATGTACAATAATGTCAATGTATTTTAATCATGATTATGGTGCATTCAGATTGATCGATTGATTGTTGTTTGCGTCACGCCGCATTTGCACAAAAAGGCTATATCGCGGCGAGAACTATTTCGAATAATTTTTACAATTTCGGTGAATTAAGAGAGTATGTATTTCAACATTTAGTTATCTCTTACCAAGTGTAAAGGGCACCCATAGTGTATTTATACATATATCTTTGTAAGTTATTTTAGAACGATATAGTGCACAGATGTGTTGCAAGGTTCCATTCCAAATATGTGTGATAGGGATAAATTATGCATCTTCATTTGGAACTATTTGAAAAGTGTATTCTTCATAAATCTGATACTTTTGAACTTTCACTGACAAACTGTTCGGTCATAAATTGTCATTTTATTGTTAACTATTCATTATTTTATCGTAATCATTTTAATATTTGTCCGTCAAACAAATTTCATTATGATGTAACGATTTGTCTTTATAAAGCTTTTTGTATTATAAATAATAATTAAGTGTCAAGTATATTTTCTTAAAGTCAGAAATTTGTTTCAAGATTATTCTTTTTGTAAGACGTTACGCACGGTATTGGTGCCACTCAGTGTTACACGACGTTCATAATAAAACGACGATTTTGACGTTGTTCCACGGAAAGTTTCAAACGTTGACCTTATATTCTACTCATGTGAAAATGCCGCTTTAAAGTAAAGAGATGTTCGAAGTTGCTTCTTTATATGGTTTTATTTTTTTCAATTAAGCCGGTGCAAATGCAAAATTCCATTGAATTCAAACAAAATTTTAGATACATAACAGTTTTTAATTTTTGCGAAGAATTGTCTGAAACAATAGCACAAAATGACAATTTGATGTCTTGTAAAATGATTTAAATATATAGAAAGAAGATGTGGTATGATTGCCAATGAGACAACTCTCCACAAGAGATCAAAATGACACAGACATTAACAACTATAGGTCACTGTATGGCCTTCAACAATCTGTTTCTTCTATTTCTTAAAATTAAGCAATGCTCTCTCTGCCAGAAGACGTCTCCTATCTTTTGCTAGTGAAATTGTAAATATTTCGTTTCTTGTTTCTGTCTCTTTTCCCCAATACACGTGTATATATGTTTGTTGTAATTTGGTAATTTCACTCCCTCAATTAATATTCAAATGCTTCTTGATTTGTCTTTGATTATGTGAAAGATGTAGGTAGTATATCGCAAGCTATTTTTCTTTTCATAATCTTATTTTATCAATACTTTAATCCTGGGACTATTAAACTAACGTTAATATAAAAGTCCAAGAATTTGGTTTTATTTAATTTTTCTTAAACAGTGAATTATAATTACATTATAATTCATATTATTTATTTTAACGTATAAGTAAGTAAACAATCTTAACATCAATCCCGATTTCATGGAAAATGTTAACTATATCATAATTTCAAAAATCTCTAACAAAAAACTTAATAAAATGTGCATCATGTTTGAAAAAGAAATACGTGCTCTTATGCTGCCGTTGCCAACTTTGAATGGTTTAAAGTTAGTCGGGGTCTAAATTATTTTTTTTTAAAAGAAAACGTTTTCATTGATTAAATTTTTTAAATAAGGATTGTTTTACCAGGCAAATAATTAAGAAAATTCATGTTATGTAGGAATTTACACATTTTGCACACAAATCAGACCGTTAGTTTTCTCGTTTGAGATGTTTTACATTTGTCATTTCGAGGCTTTTCATAGCTAACTATAAGTTAAGGGTTTTGCTCATTGTTGTTTGCATATAGAAATTATTAATAATTTTTTGGTCTTATACGGCCGCATCTTCTACTTTATTGTGCAAATGAGATCCGTGATTCTGTATTGTTTTGTTTTTGCTTTCGGAAACATATTTTGCAAGCTATCCTTTCATCTGATATTTTTTCACCAACTCAAGCTTCAAAAAAGGGTCGGCAATCAATACTTTTTTTTAAATATTTGAAATTATAGAATTTGGCAAAGTATGGAAAACTTTTACACAGACCAATACCAGCAGGTCGAAATCCGATTTTGAATAATACAATTTTTTTTTTACTAGATGTGATTTTTTAAAGTAACTTCTATATGTGCATGTTAACATAGTTCAGTGTTTTCTCAAGCGAACAACTATGGACCATCAGGAATGCATTTCATGCATTTTTTATACTATACAATATTTTTGGTTCCGCGCTTCCATTTTCAACATATAACTGAGTATTTGTTTACACAAAATCTTCTTTGACATTCATCTGATTATTTTTATGTTTTTGGTTTCGTTTTTACATTGTTTTAAAAGTATAATCAAAGTACTGAAGTACTGAACCTCGGATGACCGCAAGTTCTTGTGGATGGTCACAAGCACTAATTGTCTCAGAAAAAAAATCACATTTCTTTACCGGAAAACTTAGGTTTATGTACAGAGATATATTTTTATTGAGACAAGTTCGTGCGTGGATGATGAATAAATGACAAGGAATTCAACTTCACTGCTTTAATATCTATTATATTGTGGTGGTACAAATACGTATACTCTGGTTTGTTGTTATATATTATATTTGTAATTGTATATAGCAGTTACATGTATGTATAATTTTCATCCAATTGTACATCATTCTATTCTATGATTCTAATAAAAGTGCAGTACAAGTGCATGGTGGACACTCTTCTATAACAATTCGATTTTTCCAATAGATTGGATTTGACATTCATATTTTCACAAAAAAAACTTTCTTGTGATATTCTTCCCCATGCGTTAACACAATTTTTCTGTACGTGTGCATTTTTTAATGCATATAACTATTTGTAACGACATAATATTTTCGTATTATAAATTTATGTTCTTATGGGTATTCATTGAAGAAGTGAATTTAAGCGATAAGAAATGTTATTTTGCACTCGATGATATCCGCGTATTTATACGATCGGTTACCAGTCAAAAACGAAAGTCAAATCTCTATGGCAACAATACATCGGAATGCCCTCACGGTCATCGCGATGTAAAAATTAAAATTCAAGCTATGTTTTGTGGCGTTCTGCGAAGATAAAAAAAAAAATTTACTTTACACCGCAGATTGATTGGTTGATTTTTTTTTCTAGAATGAGTTGGGAGTGTCTGTAAATTAATACCTTGAAGCTAGCTGCTACATGTTTGTGTGCCATCCATCATATATGTCGGACAACTACTCTCTCACTCTCTCTCTTTCGTTCTTTCTCAAATTATGGTAAAAGAAAAGTTTCAATTTCAATATACTAGTTTCATCACATGCCTATGTACCAGGCAATTCTGTTGGAGATTCGAGAAAATAATCTTCATTCTGCTACACTACAGTAACTTCTAAATGTAAAAACCTTATTTTTCAAACACATATTGCTAGGTAGATGACTTGGAATTGCTACTCACAGTAGTATGATCGTTAGCTATACTGAAATGTTTATGACATACAAGTATTTCTCTGATAACACGTTCTGTTAAATGAGTCGATGCGACAAAAAAAAATGATTGCACGTTTTACTGAAATGTTCACGACTAAGGTGTACTTTTTCTCATAAAATTTTTGTGAGAATTTTCATCCATGTGTATAGCTTCGAATCTTTTAATAGCAACGCTGGGAATTACAGATAATATCTGGCTTAGGAGGATAATTAAGAAGATCTCTCTTTTGATCGCATTTTCTTTATCAATGTACCTTAAATTGCCTATATAAAGTGGGAGTGTGGTCATTAGTTAGTTATCTCTTTGTTATAGTTCCGGGGCCTTGTCTATATGAAATATCCGAGTTAAATATTTCGACATCTTATATGCATGAATTAATGCAGATCTGTATTTTAATGCATATTAAACGAGAACTTTATTTTATATAGATCAGACCATATCATGAAATTATGTTATGCCAAATATGCAAGAAAATTCGTATACAGTTTAACGTTATTATAACGCGAACGTCAAATTACGGTTACGGGGACATTTCATTGGACATCTTAGATCGTTTCGGATTTTCTAACTGCAACTCAAACAAAAGTACATATCATATCATTTTAAAGGAAATTAAATGTATTTTCCATTCATATCAGTTAACAGGTGTTAAAAAATTGAGATATAGTAGAATTTCGTTTGATAAAAAGCCTCTGAATTATTCTTTGTGTTGTTTTGTCCATCGGGACATTTTATTGGACACGGGGAAAATGACGATGTTTTTAAAAAAAGACCGCAGTTACTTAATGATGACTTCAGACAGCTTCTTCGGGACATGTATAATTTTTCTGATATTATCAAAAATCTATTTTCGTCCGTAATATCTTATGAAAGTGAAGATAGAAAAAAAATTTACGGGTTGAGCAGCTAATTGGGACATTTTTTCTCTTTTTTATTTAAACTCTTTTGACGATCTTCCGTCTCTTAAAGTCAAAAACGTCTATCACTTCATTTTAAGTTAAATGTATACAAAACAATTGCAAAATTTTTAACCATTGTACTTACTAATGAATCCGCACTGGGATTTTAAAGACTCACATAAAACAAAATTGTAACACCGGGACACCCTTGAAATGACGTTATAGGCATCGAAATGAGCAAAGTTTTTCATTGAAAAATAGACAAAGCACAAAATCATCTATTTTATTGATTTCTGTGGTTTATTTCCTTTCGAATGATATGCATAACATGGATATTTATTGTAAAGGATAAGAGCTTGAATTTGAATAACACGCCTTCTAACCCATATTTCCAAAGTGACACCAATATCGTGCGCAACGTCTAAATAATAGATAAAGTCACAGCTTTACATAGTTCTTAAGTTTTCTTACGTAAAGAATGATTAATCCTTTAGTCATTTCAATTACGGCGCTATTTAGCCTAAATTTCAAACGACAGTTTTTGTTATATTCTTTTGTTAATCCTTATCGTATTATTTCATTGTCATTCAGTAATCTCGTTTATATTATGTAATTGTCACCATGTAAATTCTAGATTTAAATATGTTTTCTGAAGTTCTAACTTCAGTGAGAGTCGGGCATTCGTACTGACAACATCAGCTCGATTTGTCAAATTGTATCAATTTGTACAATGTGTAAAAGTACATCAATTTGTAACATTTTGTAAAACTACATGTATTCCATCCAGAATTATTAAATGGTTAACTACTGCAAAGAACTTGTGTCTAATTCTACAAGTGGAGTTAAAGCGAGTATTCTCAGACAAGTGACTACATGCTAGTCATCGTCTATGTTGGCATCGCCAACATCTGCAACCGGTCGTGGGTTGCAGCTCGTTATCAACTTCAAATCAGTAGCCAGTCGCCCGGTTACATATGCCAAGATCACAATGGTACAATGATATGCACCAACAAATGATACTGGTGATAAAACTTAGGAAAACACTGTATGATAAACATCAAAGTATAACTTGAAAAATACTACGGCATCTATATTGTCTTAGGAGACATTTATACTTAAGTAGGGAATGGTAATTTAGATAGATATAGAGTAATGGGTAAACATGGACTTGGCACTATAAACAAACATTGAGAACTTCTTGGTTGGGTTTTGTGGAGAAAGTATCTTTGTTATAAAACAAACTAAAATTATGAAGAAATTAAAGATCGAGCATAAAAACAGATTTAAAGTGTTCGAAAATCAACAAGACATTGAGCCAACAACATAGAAAGCTTATAACAGGTATGGAATAAGATCGAAAGAGTGTTTTAAGAAACAGCAAGAAACACTATATGAAGAATATTCGGTCAATGTCAAAGAAGTAAAACGTATGATAGCTAAATCAGATAAGGCAATAAACATAGAGTCACTTGCCAAAGAAGCAGAGACAGCACCTTCTAAAGGAGAACTTGATACTGTCTATAATATTACAAAATAAAACTCAGTGGTATACACTTCCTCAGAACCCGAGTTCAGCCCAGATTTTGATGAGGTTTGTGTTTTCTCATTCTTCACTTTTCTGTGTTGTGATTTTGTATTGTTATTTGTCTGTCTGTCTTTTCCCTTTTTTAGCAATGTCTTTGTTAGTTTATTTTCGACTTATGAAGTTTGAATGTCCTTTTTATATCTTTCGAATCTCTTCTCTTTTTCCCTGTCCGTTTTGTTTTTTCCGGGTTTGTTTAGTCTGGATGAAATATGAGCATTGCGTTTTTCAATACTTCCTTTTATGAATAAAGTATGTCGGTTGAATCTATAGGAACAATTTAATTAAGTGATTAAGATGATTAACCTGATCAAATTTCAAATGATTTTTTGTCCATGTTATGTCCGGCAAGTTTTCTTACCGTAATTCAAATGAAACGATCCGTCGTCAATTGGAGTCTTATGATTCCCTTTTGACGTCAGTTTTATGTTTTTTTTAAATTCTTCAACCTTGTATAAATACTAGTTTTGGGTAAAAAACATAAGTTGTGATAGAACTACCTTGACATAGGGTTGTCTAACCAAAATCATTAAAATAAATTGAACTTTTTTTCTGACATTATAGCACTTGACAGAATAAAACATTACTCAAGTATTTCAATATATATTTGAAACAAAGATACATTCTGCACAATTTTATGAAATAGTACAACAGTTGCTATGATCATTTTCAAACTCTATAAAGAGGTTTTATGTACAGTAATACAATATAATCATGTGTTGTTTATCATTGTGATAATGTTGTTAAGGTTTTGAAATTTACCATGATAGTATGTATTATGAAGATGTACATACAGGAAAAGTCATTGCATGGCCAATCACAATATTCGATTTATACCAGTGATTTACTGTTACTGACAAACTTCAAAATATGATAGATGTAACCTATCCCTTTAAAGTTACACTTATTCGAGTATAAACATTTACTCACATTTGATCATCATTACAACTACATTTGTAAGCACAGTGGTATCCATAGAATGGCTGTGGGCATTTATGACACGCTGAACCAAATTCGGAAGTATATCCAGTTTCACATTCTAAAATAAAATCATAAATTATTTCTGCAGTTTGTTTTTTAAGTGGATGCATTATCATGTGTTCATTGGTCAGTCTTGTGAGTTTTAGACATAAGTTAAATAAATTTATCAAACACTATAAATTGCATTTTGAGTGAGTTTTTTTTTCAATTATCAAATACTTGCATGTATTTGTTTATATACTCGTTAGAGCTGCAATTCAACCAAACAATTCAGGAACTGAGGTTTTAGGGCTAAAAAAAGTATCGTGCTGGTTACGTGAATCTTATTCTGGGAATTAAAACGACTTCCTGGTAAATCTAATTGAAGGATATGTTATGTGGGTCATCTGGTATATAACTGTGATGTAGTATGAGCGTAAATATATGAGCTGTTTATTTTTTATTATAATAAGGATGTGATGTCATTAGTCCTTGGCGGATCTATAAATTGTCATAAAAAAGGAGGGGTACTGACTGCCATAATAGGATGGTCGCTCCAGTTTCTTCCTGAATAATCAGCCTAATGTTTCCCTTAAAGAGCGGGTCCCTCACCCCCTTAATCTGCTCTGCTATGATAATTTCCAATTGTTGATTTAAAAAAAGTTAAGTCGTTATAAACACATTTCTTATGTTCTATATTTATAAAAAAAAAAAAAAAAGGTTGATCGTTGCAGTTACCTCAGCGTGACATTTTCGAAAAAATCTAGTGATCGAGATACGCAATTGCGAACGGGAAATCGAATTAGCAGAGAGAGTCAACAAACGTAAACATCGGTCAGTCATCTAGATCAACTATAGCTTATTGTTTATGTTATAACCTTAATATTCATGTTACTTTGTTGATTTTGTACAAATGAGACAATCGGTAAACTCCGGATTAAAACACGACCATTAATTAGCTGCTATATTTTCACACACACACAGACCAAATGAAAAATGTTTTTGAAGATTATACGACATTGATGTATAAAAATGATAAAATGCTTTGGAGAGCGAGAAACCTAAAACGGGCTCTTGGTCAGTTTGCAATGCTTATAAGGATCAACTACTTCAACTTGAAATAATTACATCACATAGCATATTTACCTGACGATATCGGTATATATAGGTATTTAATCAGATCGTAACATGCACTTGTGATTATTTGTTTGAAAAAAGGTAAAAATAAACAAATGTCGAAATGTTCAGGACTTAATTAAATCTGTGTTTGGGTAAGATGATGCAAGCATACGATATTTATACTACTTTATTAAAATATTGTGTAAAAACGTAAATTATAAGCTATGAAAGTCAAGTGGCTGGAGCATTTTCTGGAAATATTTTTTACAGTGGGTTATGTTTCATTAGTCCTATCACTATCCAATAGATTAACACCTTTTGGTTATATTTACAATTTAGAACCTTCATTGAAGGTGGAGCACGAATGCACGGTTTATTGATTATATTGATGTGGCATTTGTATGCAAGAGTAACATTCCTTTGTATTATGTGCCGATTCGAAAAAAAAATTATGCGAGTATTGTCTCCCTTTAACATGTTCATTTATTTCATAATTAAATATAGGTTTCTGATATAATTTTAAATAATTACAAAATGTATCAATTCAATATATTTCAGTTTGTGTTACTAGTATTGGTGTATCAAAAACATTGATGAACGAATATATTTCATAAATTTGAAAAGTTTAAAATGATTACATACCAATATAAAAAACCGTTCATCATTTTTGAAAAAAAAAACTATCAATGAAAGTCGAATTATTCAGCTCCCCTTCTTTTTAATTGTAGCTTATTTAACGTTAACACAATTTTCCACTATAAACGAATGTTTCTCTTTACAAATAAAAGGACTTTGTTATCTAAATCTACAAATTTAATAGATATTATGAATTTTCATTACAATAGATTAATATGCTAATTAGTGCAAATAAGTTGTTGCGCAAATGGTTTTAATTTTGGTACAAATATATCTCAGCCACCTCTGAAAACTGCAGATTATCATTGGACTCGATTTTAAAGTAAAATAATTAGTCTGAAAAGTGGAGATATAAAATGTAAAATCACAAAATTACTTAATACCGAGGAAAATTCATAACGTGAAGTCCTTAATCAAATGGCAAAATCAAGCACATCAAACGAATGGACTCATCTGTAACAACTTTCATATTCCTGACTTGATACAGGCATGTAGAAAATGATGGATCGAAACTAGTTTTATAGCGCTAAACCTCTCACTTGTATGACAGCCGCATCAAATTCCAATGAACTCTACTCAAATATTTGGTAAAAAGAGTGACTTTCTTGTGCATCCTTTCAGCAAAAAGTTGTATTTGCCGTCGGAGGTTGGAAACTGGAATTAACTGTAGCGTGAAATACGTACTAAGAGAAGGATAACCATACAAGTAACCCGAGATCAATGATCGTGTAAACGACATCTTTGGATAATCGACTCTGAATGTGATATTGGGGAGTAGGAGAAACGTTGGTCACATATTTGAGAGTTTTGCATAATAAGTCGACAACAAAAAACTCAGACAAATAACTTATTTTGTGATAGGAATATCACTTTGTAATTTGACAGAATGGGTTTGTTGTTCAACATATGTATTGGACAATATTTTACAGAATGGACTGTTAGAGGCTTATATTTTACTTAAAACATTGTTTAACACGTCGAAAATTGTAAAACAAAAGAAAATGCAAGCAAAGAGTTATTTTCACCATGTATGAAATTTTTTTTTTTTTTTTTTTAAACTTTCTTTACATTAAAATATATCCTACATGTTGGCTCCTTTAAACAGTACTCAACTAAAAAAAATAGACAAAAAGAAAGTACAGCTAAAGGTAAGCAACATGTATTGCTACATGAAGAATAAGGTTCATCATAATGATAAGACACAGTGTATGCGTCTCATGCTTTTTGCGTGAGCAAGGACTACTCATATTTTCCACTCATAGTTTCCGTGAATACCTTTACATACGGTTGTGTTTCAAAATGGATAAAGCGATGAAAATATATTCTCCCTTCAAATACAAAGAAAGAGATTTCGTTATAAGTGATTGTGTTGTTTCAAACTTTGGATTAAAATCAAATGTGTATTCAGAACCTATTCAGATACATTATTTCAGTGTGGATTACTAAGAGGATATAGTCAAAGCAGATAATAATGGCAAGTTTTATACATATTATATTTCAAAATGTAGTCCTCTCCTATTAGTTACTTGTTTCTTCAGGGTTTTATTTATTTTTTACTAGATCACTAGATGAATCAATGAGAAACAAAGAATAACATACGAAGACATGTTCCTGTTGAACGCTATCGAGTGCACCGCAGTCGATTTTATTTTAAATATATAATTAATATGAACAAATGTTACCGAAACGTAATTCTGTCTCGATTTTATTTTGAAAAAAAAATCTTTAATAAAAATAAAAACGATTACTGCGAACAAAGTGCGTATCGGACACACGATTGGTTTGTTTGACAGATAGAATGCGGTAATGTCTTCCTCTATTCTGCTTCCCATGCAATCAATTATATTATCTTGTTGGAGTTTTCAAGAGATTGTTATCCCAAACGGCACCACCAAACCCCCCCCCCCCCCCCCCCTTCTTTTCCTGTGTTTTTTTTTCTTTCTGCATGGTCGCGTCGCTCTTTTTCGTTTATCTGTGTATTAAGTCCCTTATGTTTTTTAAGTGTTACCAAAACGTAGTTTTGTCTCGATTTTATTTTGAAAAAATTCTTTAATAAAAACGATCACTGCGAACAAAGTGCGAATCGGACACACGATTGGTTTGTTTGACAGATAGAATGCGATAATGTCTTCCTTCATTCTGCTTCCCATATTCATCGTCGTTCATAAGCGAATTGTTGCATTATATTCATATTTAAGCAATATTATCAGACTTCAAAAACAACAACTTATAAATAAACAACGAAACCGGAAAAATATCAAAACTAATATAATCCCTAGTTCATTAAGGAAGTTCTAGATTCGCACTTTGTACACAGGATAAGGTTTAAGTTGTTCACGGCCCTTGTTTTGCGGCATGATCTATTAAAATTTAGAATCATTATTTTATTGTTTTTTTCATTTTAATTGTAGTTGGAAATGATGTTAGGAAGAATAAGAGCAACAGCCTAAAGACGGACGAGGATAAATCTTTTGAAAAAAGAAATTCTTAAATGCAACAAAAACAAGACTTACAACAAGCATAATCAACTTATTGAATGACAACACAAAAACATGAGAAAAATGACTGTGATATAAGTATTGGAAGTGTTTAAAATCAATTTGCAAGTGATTTTTTTTTTATGAGTGACAAAAGTATTGTATTGGAAGGTGACTTTAATAAAATGGGTTTTTTTTAATTGTCATTTGTTCTTTGGTTGTATTTTTGTTTACATGATGAAAACAATTGGGGTTCTTAATAGTTTTTTTTTTTATATTTCAGTGAATGAACTATCATTTAACTAAAAGAATCAGTTATGCTACCTTTAGCTGTCCAATATTTTTAAGAAAGAGGAGGGCTATTCTTAAAAATATTGGACAGCTAAAGGTTACATAATGGTTTCTTTCAGGTAAATGATAGTCGAGTCTTTGAAATAAAGAACGGGTAAAACAATAGAATGACGTCACAGTTATGTTTTTTATAATAAATAAGTAATTTATTTGGGGTTATCTGTTCCCGATTGCTTTATGCAATAAATTCAAGATCGAATGCGACCACTACTGATGGATAATTGTCATCAATATGTATATATATATATATATATATTCTCACCTCTGCATTCTTTTACAGCATCTTCGTAGAAATGGACACAGCATAATGGTCTGTAATTTTTTTTTCAAATAAAAAGCTTTTTAATCCTTTTTTTTATCATACTGTAAGAAAAGGTGTCAATTCTTTGTTGTATCAACAATATACGGTACAAATGTTATTTAAGATTTAGCCGTCGTACATTTAATTTTAAGAAATAGTAAACCATTAATCTTTCTAGTTTCGATGACTGCAACTCGCGAAATAGTGATATGAGCATAAATTCACGAATCAAAAGTAAAAGAAAACTGGAACTTTCAAACCATAATATTGTACACTAGGGGCAAGTAAACACTAGAGAAATTACTAGACACGAAAGGATCTGAAATGAAAAGAAAAGTCAAAAATATCTGAAGCACTTTTGAAATGGAAAATCGGAAAGATAACTTTTGATATGAATTTACCGACGGAAAAATTAAGAAGAGAGGCGAATTATACCAAAGTCACATGCAAACTTATAGTAAAAAATATCCGCCATGGTAAATAATGAACCAAAAGAAAAACAGCAGTCTACAACACACATCATAGAAAACACGAACTCCACTAAAACCCGGCGGTTACCTAGTGTGCTCTTGAATGGTAGAGCACAAATGATCTATACTTAAACTTAACAATTGTAAAATATATGCGATGTCTCTAATTTAGTTTTTTAATATTTGATTATTACCTCTATTAAGACTATTTCTCCTATTAGTGTAAAAGGAAAAAAAGTTCCTTAACAAAAATGTATGCTTCTTTTGAAGGCAGATTGTGAGCTCAAATTAACGGTGATTCCATTTGTTTTTCTATTAAATATATATTAAGTTTATCAAGAGAAAACAAAATAGCAAAATCCTATACTTAGAAAAATGAATATATACTTAAGACATTTCCTGATGTCTATCCAAGCCTTGAAGGTTAGTAAAATAATAATTGCATGATGTCATAATTCCTTGCCGTATTCTAGCTTGCACTTGAAATGACAGTTACTATAACTGTCTATTGAAGTCAAACAAAAAGTACATAATGTCACATAAGAATACCAATGCATTTGTCGACATGTCCTCTACAAATCATAAGAGAAACACATACTCGTACGCGTATTTCAAACAAATTTTCTGATCATATTTCTAATATTCAAAACAATCGCCAATGCTAAAGACCTTGAACATGATTAAGTTTCCAGTGTTATAATTTCTAAAATGTTGGTCATATAGTTCTTCATATGTTTGGGTACTAACACGTTCTCATCTAAAATTAGAAATTCTCATTAACGGTAATTTGTCATAATTCGTACTCAAATAGGTCGAATTATTGCTCATTAGACAAACTTATGCAAAAAAGAGAAAAATAAAAGAAAAAACACATTTTTCTTTTATCAAGCACTTGGAAATCGTGAATCTGGCATATTTAACACCTGGTGTATGCTAAACTGAATTGTAATAAATTAACTTGCATTTCTCAGGCCTGTATGCCAGCATACGTACCTGGTGTATGCTAATGTCCATATTTAATTAATACATTGTATTTCTCAGGTATGTATGCTAGCATACGAACCTGGTGTATGCAGAACAGCAAAAATTGAATCAGATGTTGTATTTCACAGGTCTGTATGATAGCATACGAACCTGGGTGTTTAAAAAAAATCCTCTACTTCAGTATAGTTGTGGTTTTACTTTATTACCGATTTCGAGTTTTAACTAAAAGCCTACCACTGATCTCTATATTTTCTCCCGATAGGTAAAGAGAAAAGCGTTAATTTGCAAGGCAAACCGGTAATGAGCGTTTACTGTTGTAAATCTGTAAATGAAAACCAATTCTCAAGTTCCATGACTATGATCGCTGTATTGTCATGAAAGTTATCTGTTTTGTTTGCAAATTAAAATTACGGAAAAGTGAGGCGATGTACAAGGTTCCAAGTTCGAAGTTGTTGACAAAATTTTATATGACGTCAGGGACCTTCTGACGTAAGGCGGAGGGATATAGACGGATAGCCTTGACTTACACAAGTTACTTTACCAGTACACTTAATTAAAATAATAGCAATTGATTACAAAACAACCTGTTTTGTTTATACTTGGTATTGGTAATTATTAAAAAGTCAAAGAATAAAAGGACTATTTATCTGCGGAGTCACGCACTCCATCTAGATGACGTCATTTATAAATGTAAACAATTTGAATGATCAATGAAGGAGTTCCCCTCACGGAGAAGAAAATGGACAATTCATTGAAAAATACGCTGTATTATCTTGATTTGAATAAACCAGAAGCAAAGCAGAATGTCAGATATATATATTTATGGTAAGTAAACCTAGCTGTTTTTGTACATTTTTCACGATTTCATTTAACACCCTCATTTTTAGAAGTCGCCTTGAACATGTAGGGTCACATGTAAGATTATTGATTATACGTTTTTCTTGTTTTCTCAAGAGGTTTGTCCACTTCAATCAATTTCATGCGTTTGTCCACTTCAATCAATTTCATGCTAGACGTTGTGGTGGCGAAATTTACTGCAGTGCCCTTCCTATCTCACCCCCCCCCCCCACCCCCCCCCCCCCCCCCCCCCCCCTTGTGAAACTTCTGGATATTCATGTCTTATTCTTACAACTTTTAGGGAAACAAATGTCCCAGGTAAAAAAAAGGGGGAAGCTGAGCGCTCACATGTTAAAACCGGCCACAATATATAGTCTTTATATGCCTGTACAAAGTCAGGAGCCTGACTGTTGAAGTTGTCATTGGTTTATATATTTCCGGTATTTCTTTTTCGTAAATTGTTTTGCTATACATTTTTATTTCTTATTTTTCATGTTAGGTCCCATAGGCGGATCCAGAAGGTGCCTCCCCGTCCCCCCTTTTTTGTGGGAAACATTTGGTTGATTATATAGGGAAGCACTGAAGCTTGGCTGGACCCCCCTCCCGCTTTATAAAAAGTTCTTAATCCGCCACTGGACTGTCCTTTTATCATCTGACTTTACGGTATTGGTTTTTCTAATGGACAAACTGTACAGTACATTTGTCACATGACCACTGCAGCATTCTGTGATATGTGTATGTAAGAAGCTGTTTAAAACAGGGCAATTTATGAAGATCTTTTTTTTCAAGATACTTCAGATACTTTATTTCACTAATAGTTGTTACAAAGCCCCTTAATGTTTAATACAACAATGGCACTACGGTTCATCCCTGTATTGTTAATTACCAATAAAACAAGGAGATTTCATTGGCAAACTTTTTATAAATCTACATATTATTACGTGTTACTTACAATTTTAATAGCTGACTACTAGCATGTATACATTGAAAAAGAAAACGTAGCTTTGACCGTCTTTTGTTTAGCTTTTTAGTTTTTTGGAAAAGAAGTAATTCTAACAAATAATGAAATTATACATAAATTTATTGCAAAAGGATTAGAACAGCACATTTCAAGATTCAAGAGTGTTCAATTGGAAAAATGAATGTTACTAAGAAAATGACATATTTCATTGATCTTCAATCAATCACATGCATGGTGACAGTTTGTTTTTCAAGGGAACGAGTTCAATTCAACCACTATAAAAAATCCTTAGTTTATATAAACTTTAAAATCAGTAATTGTGATAATGTAACGCTAAACGGGTCTTTGTTCTGTGTATTTTGAACAGTCATTATTTTGGATACATGTATCTGGGATCTAATCCTTCTTGCCCGTTTACATACGGAAATAGCTATTAAATATTTCACCATATATATATATATATATATATATATATATATATATATATATATATATATAAGCTCACTACCGTCTTTATACTACTAACGAAGTCTGTTTAATGTTCACATGTTTAATCATATAAAAGTACATGTATATATGATATATTTAAAAGGTTCACAGCCCAGGTTCACAGTTATAAATTCCAATACAAAACGTTACTCAGGGTAGTTCCAACTCTATAAAACAACATGTTACTTCATTATAATTTATATCGCAACTTAATTGATACTCCAAGCTACTACACCAATATAAGTGACCAATGCAAAAAGTTTCTTACAAAATCGTGCTATGAACCACTGTCCTTAAATTAGATTAAACCTTGCTTTGATAAACGTTCAAATGTTATTGCATTTCTACTGTGCAACTCATGTACCGTACAAACTGTCACATTTAATAATCAAGATGAAAGATCATTCAACAGATTATGTATAATTGACCATCAAATCTTTGATGTAGTTGACCACGCCACATCTATGTTAAATTTGTGAAGTGTATAATATTCACTCGCATATATATGTATATAATATGTAGTTTCCATTTCTCGTTTCAGCATTTTTCAAACATTGGCTATACCTTTCATGTAACTATTTATGTGTTGCTTATGAATTTAATTGTAACACTTCTTAGTGACTGGATAGGTTAAACCAATGCCTTCCTAGAAAACTATGGCACCAATGAACAACACCAGACTTTTTGCTGTTCCTGCTAATAATGTATGCATGGCTTCACTAGAAAAGGCATCAATTCTTTGGCTTTGTTACCATAGTATATAGTTGGTTAACCGTTATGGAATAACCGATTCACAGATGATATCGGATATGTTTCTTACGTCGTAACTACAATCCCCTTCCCCTTTTATGAATGTGACTTACCGAATAAAGCTAGTTACCGGGTTTGAAAAAACATGAGCAACCCGACGGTGCCACTGTTGGACATGTGGAGCAGTATCTGCTTACCCTTCTGGAGCACCTGAGATCATCCCCAGTTTTTGGTTAGGGTTCGTGTTGCTCAGACTTTCTTTGTTTTCTATGCTGTTTCTTGTGTACTATAATTTATATATTTCATACCATGGTGTTTATTTTCGATTTATGAGTTTGACTGTTCCTCTGGTGTCTTTCGCCCCTCTTGAAGTCTATAACTTAGAGAATGATGAAAAATGATAGTTTTGCAATTTAAAATATGAATACAATATAAGGCTGGTTAGAATGCGAACCATTCAGCTTGCTAAATATCTAATAAGTGCCACCAAATATGCAGACATTTAAGACTGGAGGCAAACCATACACAATTACACAAGCTTACTGAACACCAGCTTGGTTTGACAATACTAGAATGTATGTAAAACTGCAATTCAATAAAACATAGATTGGTATACAAGCAATTAAAGCTTGTATGTATCCATGTAAGGAAAATAAGTTTTCACCGTACACCAGTGTTGTATGCAAGAATACCGTGAACTGAAAATGTCAAATGTGCAAACGTTTATGTTCCAATGTTGTATAGGATTATATGTTGGTATGCCGACAATCAAACCCATGAATTCCATTGTTTTACAAGGGTTTATTCCAAGCGCGTTGGTATACAGGAATACACCCCTGAGTGTTGCAGTTAAGAATGAAGAGCTTTCTTTCAAATTCAAATGAAGTTGAAGGCTATACATAAGTAATTCCTTACATTCATGTAATTCAACCTTTGATAGAGATGCATTTCTTTCACAATCATACACATCTCCTTATTTTTTAAGGGAGGTATGCAAACATAAGTAAATAAGAAATGTTACTATTCAGTGAATGTTTAGCATTCAGGCATACAGACTTGCCAATACAAACATAAATCCAGAGTAAAATTTTAGAATCCATGCAGGCATACAAGTACCTAGCAGAAAAAAAGCCAAAATAAATAACAATTTCGGTCTACATATCCCAGGTTCGTATACAGGCATACATACCTTAACTATGCCAAAATAATTATATTGAAGGTTCTAAATACACCAGATGTGTATGCAGGAATACAGACTGACAAATACTTATATACGCAGAAAGTGAGAGTTTAACATACACCAGTTCGGTATGCTAGCATACAGACCTGACAAATACTAGTATATGCATCGAGTAAGAGTTAAACATACACCAGGTCTGTATGCTAGGATACAGACCTGACAAATAATAGGATGTACATAGAGTGAGAGTTTAGCATTAACCAGGTCGGTATGCTAGCATACCGACCTGGCAAATACTAGTATATGCATAGAGTGAGACTTTAGCATTAACCAGGTCGGTATGCTAGCATACAGACCTGACAAATACTAGTATATGCTTAGAGTGAGAGTTTAGCATTAACCAGGTCGGTATGCTAGCATACAGACCTGACAAATTCTAGTATACACATAAAGTGAGGTTTTAGCATACACCAGGTTGGTATGCAGGCATACAGACCTGACAAATACAAGTAAGAGAAAAAAGACTTAGTTTAGCATACTTTTTATTGAAACATCTGAAATAAAGATGGGTAAATGCTATGTTATGTATATATTTAAAAAATGACATAAAAGTATAACAAAAATGCAGAATGAGTATCTTTTTAAGGTTTATTTACTTGAACTATTTCCTTGGTGTTAAAATAGTTCATTCTAGCATCCTATGAAAAAGGTTTATGATAAAATAATGAAATTTTGGATTCGCATTTACAAAGAAGGACCACAAATCTTGCCAAAAGATGACAAACAAATATTATTTATGCTATACAGTGACTTTTTAACGCGAAATATATCAATCATCCCAAATGGTGTAGCCTTTTCACACAAAAATGAGTTAAGTGGCATATGAGAATTTCTAATTTTAGATAAGAACGTGTTTACTCAAACATTTCTTTAAATATGTGAGCGTTCCTGGTGAAGAATAATTTAAAAAACGTTTCGATCGCATACATTTTATAAAGTGTTATTTTCCTTTTAATAGCACAGCGTGATACTTTTTCTGATGGAGTATTTAGTCTCCGATGGCATCAAAAGCTCAGTAGATGAAGATGTTCTGAAATGATTAAAAACATACCTTGTCTAAATTGTCCGCGTAGAAATTGGTAAATTATTAAGAAACCAAGGTTCCAATTCACTTTGACATCGTTGTCATTAGGATGATTTAGCAATCTATTCCTGGCTAATTTGGTCAAATAGCCCTTAACGCGATTCGTTACTTATGCATGTTTGGCACACCCTTAGCTATCATTTATCTGTTTTTGAGTGTCCCTGGCGTAGGTAGATATAGAAAAGAGTTGTGGTTCTGACTAATACAATTTATGAAGTGTTATTCGTAAAAAATCTTAATGAACGCAAAATATGTTATTTGTACCCAAATCTTCACTACCGACTTTAATGTTGAAACAATTCAACTGTTATACTTGTTTTATAGATTAAATGCAATCCATTTAAAAAAATACAAACTAAGTCTTAATTAGAAAAAGAAAATTTAATGAATCGAATGAACACCAAAATAAGCAAGACCTGGTGTATCGAGAGGGACTTCTGCTATGTATTCTCCTCTATACCTGTTATATTCATGACTTGATACAGGCATGTCCTGAACATGCAGAAACTTAGTTAACAAATGCGTACTGCTAATGACTATACACAAACATATTGTTTCAGTCAACAAATTCGTCACGATGACAAAAAATAATCAACGTTCTTCATGATAAGTTGGACAAGTATGATTGTGCATGGAGCTTAGAGCCGTAAGTCCTTCAAAGCTATTAACAGGAGTATAATTAGAATTTAATTTGGCTTTAAGTACTGTAATAAGAAGAATTGAACAATAAAAAGAACAAACAAAAACTTGAATAACTAAACAAAAAATAAAGTAAATTTAAACAAGTGAAACTGCGAGCTACTGCTCACTGATGATACCCCCGCCGCAAGTGGATAATATTAATAGTGTAAAAATATGCAAGTGTTCGGTAAACAGGAAGTTGTCGAGTGATGAATCTGAAAACGCATCACACGGTATAGCTGACTTATAAAAATCCTGAAACCAAATTTCAGAAATCCTTGTATTGTAGTTCCTGAGAAAAATGTGACGAAAATTTTCAACTTGGCTATCATGTGTAAAATCATACAAGTGTTCGGTAAACAGGAAGTTGTCGAGTGATGAATCTGAAAACGCATCACACGGTATAGCTGACTTATATAAATCCTGAAACCAAATTTCAGAAATCCTTGTATTGTAGTTCCTGAGAAAAATGTGACGAAAATTTTCAACTTGGCTATCATGTGTAAAATCAGACAAGTGTTCGGTAAACAGGAAGTTGTCGAGTGATGAATCTGAAAACACATCACACGGTATGGCTGACATATATAAATGTTGATACCAAATTACAGAAAGGGTGGATGTGTAGTTCCTGAGAAAAATGTGACGAAAGTTTCATGGGACGGACTGACTGACGGACGGACTGATGGACGGACTGATGGACGGACGGACTGACAGACAGAGGTAAAACAGTATACCCCCCTTTTTTTAAAGCGGGGGTATAACAATCAATAATGTTGATATATAGAAAGGCATCACTAATGACGTTCTTTGATTAAACATAAAGTTTGGATTTGAATTTCAATGATTTTTAAGGACAATATAAGAAACAGAATTAACATACCCAGTGGGTGTGTTGCATCGTCTGCCTTCGTTGACTTGGTACAAAAATCCAACGTTAATAAAAATCCAAACTGTCAAATAGAAACCATGCTCTCTTTTACTCATTGTTATTGTCTATGCAAAATATGGAACATTTAAGGAAATATTTCACCAATACTCATTGATACAAGTATTCCCGATTTGTCTATCATTATGTCCTTATTGTCAAGAGTAGATTTCCTCTAACTAATATATACTTTCTATTTTAATATTTGTTTGGCAATGACCATCAATTATATATTATTAATCGAAAAAAGCATCTGGTGTAATAAACTCGTCACCGTGTTATGTTACTCTATTATAAGGTCACACACGGTCCGTAAATCAAAGTTATCAAATAACTCACTTGTTTTTTTTTTCTAAATGAGATGCGTTACTCCATTTTCTACATAAGGAAATGTCTGTACCAAGCCAGACTTATGACAGTTGGGTATTTTTTTGCTTTGAATTTACTCACCAAAAACTTGAAAATGACAAAGAATAATCCCACCTTATCCGCTTCTCTTCCTCCATAATAAGGCAAAATAAAAAAAAATAAACAATCAAAGAACAATTTCAACAATGAATATATATATTGGCAGAACCTTTTGGAATTTTAGACTGACAGCTACATTGATTTTTTCTTCTTCACTTAAACAAAAGAAAAAAGTAAAACATAAAAAAAAATCAAAACGAAGGTCCTCAAATCAAGCAAAAATCAAAAGCTCAAAGACATAAAAAAAAATGGACAACTGTCATATTCCTGACTTGGTAAAGGCATTTTCGAATGTAGAAAATGATGGATTAAGTCGTGTTCTAAAGGTAGCTAAACCTCTCACTTGTATGCAAGTCGTATGAAATTCCATCATATTGACAATGATGTGTGAACAAAACAATAATAGGTAAAAATGTCAAAAATAGGGGTACAGCAGTCAACGTTTTGTTATTGTGATAAAGGAGAAGTAGCTGTCAAATATATGTTCACCGATTTTTATCAAATTCTCATATTAGATTTATAACAAAGTAAAACATTTACCCAATCTATTAAAAGTTTAAATAAACAGTTAAGCGATGTCAACATAAATATAATATATAAATAAATTAAGCAAACTTGTGCTGTTGGATTATTCTAGGTCTATTGAATTTCATATTATAGACGAAAAACAGTTGTTTATCATCGTGTTTGCCGGTATACGACTGATTTTTTGTGGATCGAATCGGTCAATCAAATGGTTTACCTTTGCTTCTCTTTCAATGTTGACATTATTTTCCTTTGAATAACTTTACAAATGCAATTCATATGTTATCCATCTCAAGCTAAGGGGTTCAATTGAGGTTGAGATGAATACGGATTCAATGAAGTCTAATTATTCACTTGCAGGTGAAACATTCTTAATCAATGTTTTTATTAACAGATATAGGAAGATGTGGTGTTAGTGCCAATGAGACAACTCTCCATCCAAATAACAATTTAAAAAGTAAACCATTATAGGTCAATGTACGGCCTTCAACACGGAGCCTTGGCTCAACCGAACAACAATGGGTTTTTTTTTAACTTATTTTGACAAAATTGAACCATACTGGTTGCTAAAAGCGAATTATTATTTCAATATTAGCATTTCATTAATCATGTTAATGATTGAGCAAAGAAAATAATATATCAGATGTTTTATATATCTCGTAGATAGTGTCCCTTTAATCACTATAAAAACAAAAACAAACAGATATGTAAACAAATCAAATCAAATCCAATCAAATCATTTTATTGTATTGGTGCATAATCCATATATTGGATTGTTACCAAGACAAACATGACAATCATAACAAACATACACATTAACAATATTGAAATTTAAACAGCATTCATATTCTATATAAGACATATAGCTATATATATATTTAGATGTTTTGGAGGAGGTGATACTTTTGCAAATTTGAATATACAAGTACATAAATTTATAATGCAATTGTTATAAAAAAAATTCTAATTTGTATTCTTTTTTCAATTTTCTGTATGTTCTTAGTTTGTTTCCATCACGGGGGGGGGGGGGGGGGTAACTTCGATATTTTTTTTGGTAGGGGTGTGCCATTTTTGCCTCAAAAAACGTACCCATTTTAATATAACATTCACTGAAATTCAGTACATATAGTTATATAAATATTTAAGAAAGAATGACCTATGCTTATATACAATATTTAAAATATGACCCATGCTTATATAAGCACTAACTCATCATCACTCATAATTCATAAATATACCAGCTACCCTTAAGTTTTTATATACGAATTGACATCGTTTGGTGCATATCAATAGCATATTTATATATGATATGTAGATCATACCCCAAATCAATATACAGTTATCAAACATAAATGCATTTTAATATAGGATGTCATTAAAAAGGAGGGTCATTTTTATATAAAATCTCGCAAAATTATGACCCATATTTTTGGCACATCCCCGTATACCCAATAATGGGGGGGGGGGGGCAAGGGGGGTCCCCATAACAGCAAAACAGTGAATTGATTTGGTGAAAAACAGATAACAAGGAATTGAAAAGGGATAATAACAGATAACAGTAAATGAAATATGAAAATAAATCTGTCCAGGACCAATCCAGTAGATGACTCGTAGATCTTAGTATATAACTTGTGGTATGGACCTAGAAAATTGTAATTTATGTAAACAAAACGTTTCGGCCGTTGAGGCAGTTCCGCCTTGGTTGATTTTTTTCCGTAACTTGTATAATAAGTTATAGTATGGATGTTGAATTTTTCTGAACGAAATTACTAGTTTCTGTTTTTGATATAGGAATATTTTTAATCTAGGGCATTTGAGGGATCAATTTTTAATGATTTAGGTTTTTTTATTTAATTTTTAAAAATAGTGCAGCCAGTGACACTTTATTATCAGTTTGATTTTTCGATTTTTTTTCTTCTGAAAAGCAATATATATACTTTACAAGTAATAAAAAAAAAACATTGATGCACAATATATTTTTTTTTATTTAATGACCTCATGATAAAACTTACTTATAAAATACACAAATACCCAGATCAGTGGAGACAGGACATGTAACTGAAACATGCATGCCAGTTATGGATATTCTGATAATAGAAATTGACTCAAGTGACAATTCTGATAGTATAATAGAAATTGGACCTAGTGAAAATTTGGATGACACCAAGTGAAACACCAATCATATATCTTATGTGAAATTATAGAATATGTAAAAATTTGGGTACAGCATTGGAGAAGCTGTAGGATTTTAAAAAGGGTATTTACCGAAAAATTAAACTGACGACACATCTGTGTTTGCATCAATGGTATCTGAGCTTCAATTTTCGCCATGTGAAGCAGTTAAAAAGCTTTTAAAAATATGGTGGTCAGGGTTCTCTTTCATGTAAATGAACAGAGATGGAGTAGCACTTATAATATAAATACTAAAAGAAAAAGATGTTGTATAATTCCCAAAGCCATAATTCAAACCCACACCACTTAGTAATGTAAAACAATTCAAAGGAGAAAACTAACTGCCTAATTTATCCACAAAATAGTGAACGAGAAACTTAGCAACACAGTAACAAACTACAACCACTGAATCCAGGCTCTTGACTTGGAAATAGGCACATACAGAATGTGACTGCGTCAACTTTAGCATGCTAGTTGGTGTCTAATCCTCCCCTAATCAGGGACAGTGGTGTAATAGTAAAGATTATTATGTGGTCATTGAATAAAAACATTTATAGGGTGTACCAATGCTTTTTTTATAACAAAATCCATACTATGATTTATTGTACAAGTAATAAGTGAATTATAATTTGTACAAAATGCTACATGTTCCAGACAATGAAATTTATTACAAAGGATAATAATAATATATACTGGAATGGTCATGGGTTCAATTGATTTTATATGTTTATGTGATGTATGTTACTGAAATTCTTCTGCAAATACAGGGCCACCCGATAATACCGGTAGAAAGACCCCAATAGATATACATTGTAAGAAGATGTGGTAAGCGTGTCAATGAGACTATTATCCATTCAAATCACAATTTTCAATTATCTTCAATTTCTACGGAAGATTGGCTGTCAAAGTGCTAACATTCCAATTTTCAATAACAGTTAACAGCAAATAGATTCTCACAATAACAGATAACAAAATAGATAATAGTCATATAACAGCTAACAAAGAATAAGACAATAACAGCTAACAGTAAATATATTTTCAGAATAACAGATAACAAAGAATTAAAATGCCCCATAACAACATAACAGTTAAACCCCTTGCCCCCCCCCCCCCCCAATAATAGGAAGTAACCCCCCGTGGTTTCCATTAGGGTTATTTTGGTCGTTAAAAAGACTGCCTTTCCAGAAATCTGTATACTTTTCAGCTAATTTGTTACCTACAGCAGCATTAATAAGGCATTTTTTGGAGAAAGTATTTTGATTTTCCCATACATGATTGAACACTATTTGTGAAAGAACATTTTTTAATTGACCGCAAAACCATTATTTAAATTCAAACTACATTTATAAGCATTTGAAGCATAACTGTCTTTTTTTGCATTCATCAAATGGCACCAATAGCCAACAGAATCAATAGCAATAGGTAACATACCTACTGCAGCTTTATTTACACCAACAAGATATTTAGCAAATTGTATTTGAAATTTTGATGGTAAAAAAGACAAATATCTACATTCAAGGCTTGATTTATCTTTAACTAACATATTAAGAGCCCATATTTCACTGCAATAAAGTAGAATAGGTTTTATACAACTTTCAAATAGTTTTAAATGAGGATAAATATTAAGTTTATCTGAGAATAAGAGCTTTCTAATGCAAAACATTGCCTTTGAAGCTTTTTTGCACAGATGATTAACAGCATAAGTGAAAATTCCTGAGGGCTTAAATAAAATACCCAAATATTTATATTCATTGGTCAAATCAACTGTGCGTTCATTTAATTAAAGTTATAATTTTTTAGAACTTTACCTGATTTATTAAATATCATAATCTTAGTTTTGTTTAGATTTACAGTTAAATTCCACTTATCGCAGTAAGTGTTGAGCTTTAAATTGTTAATATTGGATAGAAAAGAGGCACTGAAGATGCAATAGTCAACAATGGACACACACATGTGGTTGTAAAAAGTTATTTCCCCTTTAGAATCTCCCAGTGTTCTCCCATTTAGAATTCTTAGCTGGGACTCTGTACATATCTCAATTAGTGGTTTACCATAATTGTTAGTACTTTGTGGAATTTCTGTATTTCTAAGTTTATGAAACAGTCAGCTTCATAGTTGACGGGGAGAAATGTGAATATATATCCAAGCGAAATTGCGAACTCGTATGCAGTATTTGATTAACCATCAAGAAACCAATCTTCTACACATTTTATTTTCTTCAGAAATTTGGACCACGACCTTCAGACATAGGAACTAATACCTGAACATTAACAGGGAGTTAATACCAATATACCACTTTTCGGGTACACATTTTTGCCACGGTATATTTACAGTTGACCTTGTCATTTGAGGTATTAACTTATAAATAATCAAGGATAATCCTCTCATTATCATTATGTGTGAAACTGGATTTGAAATCTGATAAAAATTGTTTTATAATAAACAAATCTCAGTTTATTTTTGTACCTGTAATGCATACGACCGTCACTTTGCATGGAATGAATCAGAATCAATGTGGATCTTTTATCCGTTTCAGGTGGCCATATATCGCAGTAATGTTCAAATTCAAAATGAAGTATTTGGAAATCAATATGACTAACAGAATGACGAATAAACAAACTAAAGAGTCAACAATATATACAGATACATACCGTCTAATTCATTGAAAAGAGTATAATCAAATTACGGGCATAAAAATATTGCATCTTGTAGATAAATATAATAACATTATTCTTATTGCAAATTTCTAGTTATTTAGTTACAAATTTATAGATATAGGAAGATGTGGTATGAGTGCCAATGAGACAACTCTCTATCCAAGTAACAATTTTTTTGATAGAGGGTTGCTGCTCACAAGGAAGCTATTAAACCAAATGGTGAAGTTGAAATCATCCCTTCGTAAATTTTACGGACGCCATCACGAGTTGGTTGACCGTTATGGAATAACCGTTTCACAAATGATATCGGATATGTTCCTTACGTCGTAACTACAATTCCCTTCCCTTTCATGAATGTGACCTACCGAATTAGACTATTTACCGGATTAAAATTTTGTAATAACATAAGCAACACGACGGGTGCCACATGTGGAGCAGGATCTGCTTACCCTTCCGGAGCACCTGAGATCACCCCTAGTTTTTGGTGGGGTTCGTGTTGTTCATTCTTTAGTTTTCTATGTTGTGTCATGTTTACTATTGTTTTTCTGTTTGTCTTTTTCATTTTTAGCCATGGCGTTGTCAGTTTGTTTTAGATTTATGAGTTTGACTGTCCCTTTGGTATCTTTCGTCCCTCTTTTATAAAAGTAATTCATAATAGGTCAAGGTACGGCCTTCAACACAGAGCCTCGGCTTACACCGAACAGCAAGCTATAAAAGATCCCAAAAATTACTAGTGTAAAATCAATTAAACGGGAAAAACCAACGGTCTAATCTATATTCACTGGGGTAAAGCTGATGACCGTAACTGCATTCACGGTCATCCCAAGATGTCGGATGAAAAATTAGGTCAGTTTCTGTATTGTCTGTTAAAGTGTTTCTATATCATTTTCTTTACAAATCATACATTGAAACGATGTGAATTTATAAAAGAATCACTCGGAAATCACTAATTACTTCTGAAATATGTGTATGAAACGGGAAATTCGATTTGAAAAAATCGCCAAGATGACCGTAACAGAATCAGCGATTCATAACAAGGCTGACCGAAACTGCTTTTAAGATGACCGTAATTTGTAAATGATGACCGTAACTTTTAAAGGATGACCCTCAATTCTAAGAAATATCCGTAATTATATAACTATCTTTTTGTATCAAATGATTGCCAAAAGACATGCAAATGAACAGGAAGGGAAAACATGCCACAAAAGCGCGATAAAATGACACCTTACAAGCATAATTAAAAAAAATGGGGTGCACAGCCTTCAACTGCTCGACAAAAGATTTTTGTTTGTTTCTGGGATTCCTTTTAATGACATATAATAAATACATATTTTTAAAAATGCCAAAAAATTGCATGTACACCCATTGATATTATATCGTCTTTCCTTTTGTCGTGCAAATAAAATAACAGAAATATTTTGAAAATATCATTCGAATAAACTAGTGAAGGTGAGCTCCAGCAAAGTAGATCCTTAAAATAGTATTGTACGAAAAGCGTATCACAAGGCGGAACGTTGTCAATTTGTATATATACAGAAATGTTATTCATGCAGTCAGGATTCTACTTCTTCAAAATTTTCTCCCCATTACGCCAGTTCATGCTCACAATCGTAGAAATGGAAGCCATTGTAGGGATGACGCTCTGCCAATTTTGCTCTTGAAAACTGATAAATTTATCCACATAGCACCATTACGATCGATCGTTATATGTCAGTTATATTTTAAAAGACAAATGTATCTACTAGCTAATGAGCATTAGTTAATGATCTTGTCTGCATTGATTCAACTTAAAAATATTGTCTGTTCGGATGTCAGATGGAATTTTTGAAAATTCTTAAGCATTTAAAAAAAATCTAATTAAATATTTCGTGGAAGGGCAGACTAAACATTTTCAGTGGTTGAAGATTATAAACCCTAGTTATCACACACAAGAAAATCATATTTTTTCGAAGATATCCATTTTCACCATCCAAATTAAAAGACTGTCGTCAAGTACTTTTAGAAAAAAATAGCTATTCGAACACACCTACTCTGTTTTTGTGATTCATTAGATAGGTATCTCACTTTACCCATATATTTCATCTTTTCGTACTGTCATTTTTTTACGCTATAAAGTCAACCTGCAGCTTTGATATATAATAATGATAGAATCTGAAGCGAGATGCTATATAAAATACTCTTGCTTTGTACGTTTTAAAAACAAAATATACACCCCAAACATGCCCTAACATAAAAAGGTGCACTCGATTTTTCTCTTTTCGATACAATCGTTACCTGTTTTGGGGCATTTGTTCTTGATCCACTTAATGAAAGGGCAGACATGAAAATTTCTGAACTAAAAGACTGATATGTTCTCCGTCCGTGATAAAAAAAAAAATCGGAGGTTATGCATTTTCTACATCCAACTTTAGATACTACATATAAAAAAGAAGATGTGGTATTATTGCCAATGAGACAACTATCCAGAAAAGACCAAAATGACACAAACATTAACAACTATAGGTAACCGTAAGGCCTTCAACAATGAGCAAAGCCCATACCGCATAGTCAGCTATCAAAGGCCCCGATAAGAACCATGTCGTCGACTTGATATCTTATTGTTTTGCATTACTATGTAATAGATACATTGAAAACTTATGCAAATGGTGTTTTTAAAATAAGAAAATTGTTGTTTTATTTGTTTCTATTAACTTTTTAAAATGTTGTTACTATATCAAACATTACAGTTAACATTTATCGCTTTCTCGATAAACACAGAGCTTCGATTTTTTTGTTCTATTTCAAAAGTGTTTCCGCCTGCATATATCAAGACAAATTAAGATTTTAATCTGCTTCCTCTGGAACCATACACATGGGCTCGATTACCAAATATTCGTATGTATTATTAATGTTTTTAATGCTCCATTTATTGGCATTATGTTTTTCTGGTCTGTTCGTACGTTCGTCCGTTCGTCTGTTTGTTTGTCCGTTTGTCCAGCTTCAAGTTAAATAAAATTGAAACTTAGGACACATTTTCCCTATGGTATGATCTTTTTAATTCTAAAGCCAAATTACAGTTTTATCCCATTTTCATAGTCCACTAAACATAGAAAATGATAGTGTAGATGAGGCATCCGTGTACTAGGGATACATTCATGTTTCTTCAAATTTTCGTCGTATCGCTTAAATCCTAAATATGGCCAATTATATTATAGTTCAAAACAAGAGGCTGTCACAACGACAGCAAACCGGATTTATTAATATTTATCATATATTTAGTACAAAATACAGCTATTTTGTATATCTAATAAAGGTTGTTTTTCCAGTCTGTATCACCTACCCTGTATCGCATACCCCGTATCGCATAGCTAAACCCGTATCGCATACCCCGTATCGCATACCTTTTTTTTTTTTTTTTTTTTTTTTTACATAAAGTTTTTTGTTTTATTTTTGCTGAAGAAAAAATTTCCTCAAAATAGGTCATTTTTTTAATGACGTCATTGTTTGGTATGTAACGTCACGAACGTCAAGTTTTCATATTGTATGTGACGTCACGAACATCAAGTTTGCATATTTTTTGGCACACTAAATGCAACTATAAAAAATACAAAACACTCAAATAAATACAATAATAAACAAAATATTTTTAAAACAGCAGCAGGCAAATGGTAAGGTAACCCAGGTGCTTTGTATAAGCAGTTATTTTAAGGCTTTGAACCAAGACAAAAGCAGAACTGAAGGTAACCCAGTGCTAATCTATCGGGATCAGAAAACAGTTCATATAATATAATACTCTTCTGTTGAAATATATGATAAAGCGTATAATACATGGCAAAATCCGTATCACATGCCGTATCACCCTCGACCAATATCATCCCTCGGGCCTAAAGGCCCTTGGGCTGATATTGATGTCTCGGGATGATACGACATATGATACGGATTTTGCCATGTATTATTCTCTATGTATTTGTGTCCTGGCAATATCACAAGAACCATTACTGATGAATGGTGAAAGTGAAAATCGTCAATATCAAATTTGACCTTCCTTTTGTCATCAGTATCAACATCTTAAAATTTGAAAAGCTTAGATTGAATGGTTCATGAGTAAATACAACAACGTGAATGGAAACGCCATTTCACAATCTTTCAAGAACCATATAACTCCTGAACGGTAAAAGTCAAAATCGTCATTATTGAACTTGACCTCTAATTTGCCATCAGTAACAACATATAAAAATTTCAAAAGCTTTGGTTGAATGGTTCATGAGAAAATGCACGGACACGACTGGAAACACCATTTTTTCAATCTTTCAAGAACCATAACTCCTGAACGGTAAAAGTCAAAATCATTATTGAACTTGACCTCCATTTTGTCATCAGTAACAACATATTAAAATTTGGGAAGCTTAGGTAGAACATTTCATGCGTAAATGCACGGACACGACTGGAAACTCCATTTTTCAATCTTTCAAGAACCATAACTCCTGAACGGTAAAAGTCAAAATCGCCATTATTGAACTTGACCTCCATTTTGTCATCAGTAACAACATATTAACATTTGGGAAGCTTAGGTAGAACAGTGCATGCGTAAATGCACGGACACGACTGGAAACACCATTTTTTAATCTTTCAAGAACCATAACTCCTGAACGGTAAAAGTCAAAATCGCCATTATTGAACTTGACCTTCATTTAGTTGTTAGTAACAACAATTAAAATTTTAAAAGCTTTGGTTGAACGGTTCATGAGTTAATGCACGGACAACATTTGATTGCCGCCCGCCCGCCCGCCGTACATCCCCAAATCAATAACCGACATTTTTGTCACAAAAATCCGGTTAAAAAGAAATTTATGAAACATATTTATATCAGCTAACCGAGCCCTTATTGAGATCGACAAACTCAACAAAAAAGCTTTGAATACAATACGGATATTTCTTAGAATTGATGGTCATCCTATAAAAGTTACGGTCGTCCTATATAAATTACAGTTAGTCTTTACAAATTACGGTCATCCTTAAAAAAAAAAGTTTACAAGTTACGGTCATTTTTTTACCAATCACGGTCATCCTTGTTTTATGTTACGGTCATCTTGAAAATATTTTGATTATGATTTACGGTCATCTTAAAGATTTTTTCAAATCGAATTTCCCGTTTTATGCACATTTCTCGGAAGTAATTAGTGATTTTCGAGTGATTCTTTTATAAATTTACATCGTTTCAATGTATGATTTGTAAAGAAAATGATATAGAAACACTTTAACAGACAATACAGAAACTGACCTAATTTTTCATCCGACATCTTGGGATGACCGTGAATGCAGTTACGGTCATCAGCTTTACCCCAGTGATATTCTTACCAATGAACAATTAAACATGTATAATATACGCTTAAGACACAGGTGCTCCGGAAGGGTAAGCAAATCCTGCTCCACATGTGGCATCCGTCGTGTTGCTCATGTTATAACGGATCCGGATAATAGTTTAATTTCGATTAGTCACATTCGTGAAAATGAATTGTAGTTACGATAAAAGGAAGATCGCGATTAAACGAGAATTTTGGCAGCCATTAAAAAAAAAACATCGTACGAGATTTAACGAGAGTGACGAAACTTTTCAGATGGGTCGTGTAGAGAGAGTTATCGTTCTTTGTCCCAAAACGATGCTTCTACCATAAGTGCCAGCATAGCTGGCATATAAATTTAATTTGGTTGTTTAAGATTACCATTCAGGATAAATAATTAGCATAGGGGCCCAAAGTTTTTCACGTTCAAAAACTTTGTTGTATTTTCTTGCTGTATATAACTCTAAGTTTTAAAAGTTTTTCAATCTATTTTTTAATTCAATTGCATTTGGAAGCTTTTCTTCTAGCTTGCATTTATAGATGTATTTTTTGGCAAAAATTACAAGAAAATTCAAAAATAAGCTTTCTCCTACAAAACCAAGAAAAAAGTTGTTTTTTTGTTAAATTCAATGTTAACATAGAAATTTTTCAGACAAGCACAAAACAAATATAAAAAATTTGATGTCACTTGACAATCATAAAATAAATGTCCAATAGTTTCATCTTCACATCTACAAAAAGAACATAACTTTGTATCTTTGATTTAATCTTATATATTAATGTATTTGTAGGAATAGTCCTATGTAAAAACTTATATTGGAAATTATACAGATATGTATCTCTACAACATTTTTGTGGTATACAAAAGTATTTCTTCCAGTCTTCAATGTTAGAATGCAGCTCATCCTCCCATTTTAAAAATTTTACAACTGGAGGATATGCATATATGAATTTTTACTGCTAGTAATTTTCTCCAAAAAATTATCCTGTGGAGTAAAATTTTCTAGGTCAGTATCAGTGTTTTCCCTAATACACTGTTTTACCTCAATAGGGATATTTGATATTAAACTGTAATAGTGCAAATAATTATTTGTCTGTACTTTTTGTTTAATCTGATCAAATGTGAAAAAAATCTCTCCTATGATTGTCAAAAATGTGACAGAGGTTTTGCACACCAGCAACTCCCCATCTGTTATATAATGGGAAATCTTCTATTTTCGCAAAATTCAAGATATCAAGCGAGAGGCACTCCTTGACATCAGTTTTAACATGTGGTTTAGATGAGTGTAAAGCTTGATAGACATCTTTCCAAAAAGGATTGCTGAGTTGATTTCCAATCTCCAAAAGTTTGAAGTTTTGTAAAGAAAAAGATCTTGCACCTCCAAATTTTTTCAATATCAACTTAAGAATATTTTGCCAGTCCCCATTCAAATTTGCAAAAAATCGCCTTACCCAACCGACTTTAAGATAAAAGTTGAAAGATTGTAAATGAACCATTTTCAAACCTCCCTCCTTTTTATCTGCAATCAGTGTATCACGTTTGATTTTTTCTGTTTTTCCATCCCATATAAAATTAAAGAATAATCTGTTGATTTCATTCAACATGGATTGACATATATTAGGTAAAGATGTAAGCAAAATGAATCAGTTTCGGAAGTGCAAGAGTCTGAATAACAGTAACCTTGCCAAGTAGTGTTAGCTTCCTATGCTGCCAACTTTTCAACAATTTTGAAATATCAATGGTTTTTGCTCTGAAATTCAAACTGGGCATACACTCTAGATCTAAAGAGAAATTTAATCCTAAAACCTTAAAGTTTGAACAGGACCAGCTTAGATTTGTTTCAGGGCATAGATTTTTCTAAATCCAAGTCAGAATATCTCTTACTTCCAATCCAAACAACTTTTGTTTTAGTTGTATTTATCTTTAATCCTGAGACTTTGTGAAAATTTTCAAAACAAGAAAGTGTCTTTTTTAATGAATATTCACTTCCATCCAGTGTAAGAAACGTATCATCTGCATACTGACTAATGAGTGGCAGATTCCCATTTATATTCACCCCTTTTATTTTTGGATTTCCTTTTAGCTGTATGGCAAGTAATTCCACCCCAATAATAAACAAATAGGGAGATAATGTGCCCCCCCCTGGCGACAGCTTCTCTCAAGGTTGAACAATTGGGACATATTACCATTATTAATGACACAGCTCTTAGCATCTGCATAAAGCACATCAAACCATTTACAAAATGAAGGACCAAAATTAAAACTAATCAAAGCCTGCTTTAAAAAAAATCCCATTCTATAGAATCAAAGGCTTTTTCAAAATCTACTAGTAATAACAATCATTTTTTTCTAGATAGTGCATTAAATCATATAGAAGTCTAGTGTTCTATCCTATAAATCTCCCTTTCATAAAGCCCTTTTGTGTGTCACTAATAATGGCGAACAGTACCTTTTTAGCTCTACCAGCAAGAACTGCAGATGCAATTTTCATATCAGTGTTCATCAAGCTGATCGGTCGCCAGTTACCCATGTACCTCTTTCCCTTCCTTAGGAATATACAAGTAATAATACTTGGTATTGAAAATCTGAAAAATGGCCAAATTTATATCCAAATTGCAAAGATCTAAAGACAAATGGACTAATATCTTCCCAAAAAAATTTGAAAAAAATCCACTGTAAATCCATCAGATCCAAGAGACTTGCCATTTTGCATCTGTTTTAAAGCTTCCCTACATTCCCTAAAAGATAAGTTTCCCTCACAAAGAAGTTTTTGTTCTGCACTGAGTTTTATGTCATGATTAAAAAATTGATTGTCATCATTACTGAATGACTTAGATGTATAAAGTGTCCTATAAAACTGCTCCTGTTCAAACAATATTTTAGATTGATCAGAAATTTGATTTCCTTTGTCATCAATGAGTTCAGTCATGGTTTTATTTAAGAAGGCTTTCTTTTCTAACTTACAAACATAGTTAGTGCATCTTTCTCCATTCTCATGCCAATTTACACGAGAACGGAGAATGAGGCCCTAATCTAAATAAATGTCTGTCGTCGCTTCTCTAATTCACACTGTTTTCTGATTGAGTGACGTCACATTAATTTCGCTAGGGTTTAGATTTACACTGTTTTCTAAAGACTGGATTTCTAACTCCAGTCCCTTGAAAACATCTTTTTCTTCCCTTGATTTTTTAATACAGTAGGAGAAAGTAAGACTACGCATCTTCATTTTTAGAACCTCTAAAAATAGCTGATCACTACAAGATAACTGAACATGAAGAAAATCTTCGAAATCACCCCCAGAGAAATACTCAGAAACAGTGTCTCTGATGCAGTTTATCACTAAATCTCCATATGCAGGTTCTCTTAAAAGCTGAGAATTAAATTTCGAGTATCCTCTAAGTTCAGTATTTTTTTTATTTTACTTTTTGTCCCGCTTAACTAGGGATGCTGTAAAAGTAAATATAATGGCAGAGTGATCTGTCCTGTATCCAGGGATAATTTTTGTTGATTCCGTCAATGTAACAAGGTCCTCAGATACAAGATAATAATCAAGGCGGCTCTGTTTAAAAGGAGATTTCTGACGCCATGTAAATTTTATGTCACTAGGATAACAAGTCCTCCAAGGGTCTAACAGTAAGAGTGTGTCCTTAATTTCATCAATCTTTTTCCTGGAGTTGGGGTTTCTGTCATGTATTACATTATAAGTATCTTCATTCTTATCCTGCACTACATTCCAGTCACCCAAGAAGATGAAACTTGTATTCGAAAATCTCATAATTTTCTGTAGGATATCACAGAAAATAATCTGGTTTATCTGTGTTATAACCATATATACATACCAAAGTTAACCTTATATCGTATAGAGTCAGGTCCAATATGATGTATCGTCCATGTTGGTCTATAAGAGACTCATGAACTTCGTAATCATAACCACCCCTGAACATGACACACACTCCAGCACTTCGTCCTCTATCACCATGACTGAGGTAACACTGATGACCCCATTCATCCCCCATAAAGTTTCAATATCTCTTGTACTGTGTGTCTCTTGAAAACACACAATCGAACTATTTTTTTTATTTCGCCAAGTTGAAGACATCAGATCTTTTCTCGGCACTAGAGAAAAGACCCCTAACATTCATTGACAAAAATTTTATAGGATTATCCATTATGTTATATTGACTTGAGATACAATACTTTCTCTATACACGCCATTATTCCGACAGCCCATTACACCGACAGCCCATTGGTCCGACAACCCATTACTCCGACAACCAATAGGCCGACAACGCATTACTCCGACAGCCCAATACTCCGACAATCCATAAGTCCGACGCTTATCAATTGAAGTATCAGGGTAAAATAAAATTTGTCTGTACGTTTATGTAAAAACATATTTTAAGAAATAACTCCGTATATATTACCTAAAACTAAGGTAGTTCGAATACTTTCTATATACTCAATTCGAAATCTGTTTATAGAATAGAGCAGAAAAGAATATTTCCTTTTCCGAATTACAGGGTCTATAAAGAGCATATAAATCAAGACCAACCAGTGATGGTGAGAGCTACTGATGATACCCCAACCCAAATATTTCGGTAAACAGGAAGATGTTGAGTTGTGAATCTGAAAAAGCATCACACAGTATATATAACTGACTTATATAAACCTTGAAACCAAATTTCAGAAATCATTGTATTGTAGTTTCTGAGAAAAATATGACAAACATTTTCAACTTGGCTCTCATGTGATAAGTGTTCGGTAAACAGAAAGTTGTTGAGTGTAATATGAATCTGTAAACGCATCACACGATATAGCCGACTTCAATAAACCCTGAAACCAAATTTCAGAAATGCTTGTTATGTTGTTCATGAAAAAGATGCAATGAAAATATTCATGAGCGACAGAATAATGATTGGGTCAACATTAAGACATGACAATACTAATATTATATAGATATCCTTATATCACCATAAGCCTCAGTTACAATCGGAGCCAAAACAAAATAGGAAAAAAAAAACTAACACATTGATATCAAGCAACAGTCAGTATCAAGACCTGAGTGTACTACATTTTTCAAAAGAACTAACAATAAAATCATCATTTTTTCCCATAATAGTAAAGTCTTCTTCGAAGATTAATCATGTTTATCTAACTTTTTAAAGTTCTGACAAGTGCTAGAAATATGCTGAAAGAGTTCATCCCTCAAATTATTATGAAGTGAGCATTCGATTGACAAATTACGATCATCCTCAACTTTATCAGCTGTACAATACGATTTTTTGAGCATCTGGCATTTTCAATTCCTAATGTAATGGGTGGGCACTGCTTCTTGATTAACATATGATTTACCTTTCTTAAAATCAATGATATCTATTATTTTTCTTCTTGAAACAATCTTTAAATGAAAAATAAGTGTCAAAAATGCCACAAAACACATAATGTACTAAGTTTTTACAATAAGATAATTTGACAGACACAAGTGGGACAAGAATGTCACACATTGTCTTATATTTTTTACTAGTTGTTATTGGCTTTTATACTGTACTCGTTCTATTTGAGCGGTCAAAGTGCGTTGAATGTATATTTCTATATCATATGCAGTCACTGACCCGATATCACTTTTCCTCATGAATATTTAAATAGAAGCTGTCGAAATATTCATGTCCGTCATATTTGTTTTTCGTAATAATTTTTGTTGTAAATCATCAGTCCTGCATCTCCACCAACCATTATAAAAGAGGCATAGTTTTCTAGATTTTAAAATAAGCTCGGGATATAAAATTGGTATCCCTACAAATATATTCAGTGTCATCTCTCAGACTATGTCTGATCGATCGCTATTAGAAGTGACTTGTACTGTCTGTATTTCGTGGATTCACATTCCCGAACATGCTACATGTACCGTATTCATACGGTAATTGGAATTGCTCATCTTTTCTAAGCACATACTTCGTCCTATTTGTCATCTCATATTTTAGGATCTGGGTATGTATTTGTCTCTGTTTTTCTCATTTTGACTGACGCCACAGTCCCTTATTTCTGCGACAAACCTAATATAAATATAACTCAGATGAGTGATATAAGGGGTAGAAAGTGTTGCGACCAAAGAGGGTGGGTATTGTTATCCAACTCTGATATATTTATTTATAAAGTTAATTGTGGTGAAACCTCACCCCCCTGATATGGGAAAGGGGGAACCGAAGAACTAGTGAAAGAAGGTAGATCAAGACACAAAAAAAAACCCATTGCGAACCAGAATAGCACAGACTGACATTGGACACACAAACGATGAAATATAAAGACAAATAAAACACCCAAACACTTAAAACGAAAGAGGGAAGAAGGTAAGGAGTTAGCATATGCAATTAGCATGTGTATGAACTCCAATATAATGAGACAAATATCCCGCATGGTAAGAATAATTGGAATCAAAACGGACAACCACAAATATTAAAGAGAACAGAGTTGGTCTTTTTAGAAAGAAAAAAAAACCCATACACACAAGACAGATGCATTGTCGGAATAATGGGCTGTCGGAGTAATGGGTTGTCGGAATAGTGGGTTGTCGGAGTAATGGGCTGTCGGAATAGTGGGTTGTCGGAGTAAAGGGCTGTCGGAATAATGGTTGTCGGACTAATGGGATGTCACCATTTATACAACCACATTTCATTGTTGATATTTATATAATTATATACATGTATAAACTGAAATCTTTAAATGACTACATAAATTATTGCAGAATTATTTTTTTCAAATGATTTAATGTTTGGGAGTCATTTATTTCTAATAATTAACCCGTACTTAAATAAGGAGATGTGGTTACATGATTGCCAATGAGATAATTATGGCACGCCTGAACCACTTAGACAGATAACACTCAACAATCTGATAACTATCCACCAGAGTCTAAATAATGTGGGTGTTGGCAGTTATAAGTCACTTTTTATCATTATAGACTCAGGTTTTTTTTATAAGGACCTAGTTAGACCTTTTTCTTAGGCAAGGTGTATTATATAACTCTGAAAGCAATACAATGAATCAGTCAGTGTTGTCCCCAGGATTTTTTTTATAGTGCTGTGGTATTAGCGCCCGATTTAAGATTGATTCACCGTAAGTTTCATGTTTGTGACTTGATGTTACATTTATTTATAAATACCATGTTAGTTTTATTATACTTTTGTCCAATGAAATTGTCTCCCTTAACAACTACCTTTACACATTTTGTTTTATCTCTAGGAATCGTTAAATGCCATTCTTTATCCAAGTCATCCACAGTTAACATTGATTTTAAATTAATATTTAAATAAAAGTTATTGAAAAGGGGATGGCAAGTCTCACTATTCTAAATGATTAACACAAGTTCCTATTTAGATAAGAACTTCCCAGGACTGGTGTCAGTTTGATCACAGGCTTTGGTCGTAGAGTATAGATTAGAAATATAAGCAATGACGGGAGTTTTCGCTTTAGGCAGGAACAAAATTTGTTAACACATTTTGTCTTTTGTCCGTTTAACACCTCGTTTTGGAGATGCTTTTCAACCCAAATCTTATATATTGGGACATGGGAATCATTTATAATAGGACACTATTTTTTTTATTTATTTCAAGAAATTTTCATGTCCAATGAAGTAAAAGTAATCGTAAAATACGGGATTGTAATGAACACCTGGACAACAACAGGAATGCTTTTCTTAAAAACAATACAGGTTCAATAGTTTAGTTGTTAACTTGAAAAGTAATGTTATAATCGTAATGTTTCAAAAATGGACGAGACCACGTTGTCCGAGAAAGAGAAAACTTTCCTTAAACACTTTTGGTATGATTAATTGAGCACTGCCTGCTCCTTTCATAAAGTTTCTGCGTCTTTTAATTCTTTTTAAAGTGAATAAATCCAGAAAGAAAGAAAGTCTTTTTGACAGAAAACCTTCTGCAATTATCGTTATTTTATACTTTAATAGCACTGGTCCCCCTGCGATATTTGACCTGTATTATGCCTGCAGCAGTAACTTGGTAAACAAATGCACACGCACCGCGTGGATATAATCGTTTTACTAATTTTCGATTCTTAAAAAAAAACTTCTTAAATCTTGATAAAGACCATTATCTTTCGTATGATTTTAGATGATTCCGATAAATATTTTTGATTGATTTTAAAGTTCAGCTGACAACAAAGGTAAACATTCTTTCAAGGACTTTTTTCTAGGGATACCGATATGTTATCATTGGTATGTAAAAGTCCCAAACCATAACAATACGGATGTATTTATATTCTGATTTTTTACGGATTGTAAAGCTCATATAAATATAAACAAGAGTGCACACACTGAAATGTCTAGTCGTCTTTACTAATCATCAATATTATGTTGATAGTCCTAAATATAAACTTTATTACAAGTGTCACATAAACTTAACATTAACCAAGATAACTAAACATTGACCAATGAACCATGAAAATGAGGCCAAGGTCAGATGAACCATGCAGGCATGTACAGCTAACAATGCTTCCATACAACAAATATAGTTGGCCTATTGCTTATAGTTTAGGAAAAAACAGAACAAAACAGAACCAGATGCTCCGCAGGGCGCAGCTTTATACGACCGCAGAGGTTGAACCCTGAATGGTTGGGGCAAGTATGGACACAACATTCAAGCTGGATTCAGCTCTAAATTTGGATTGTGATTAAATAGTTGACACAGCATAGGTTTCTGACACACAATGAATGTGGTCTAATGAACTTAAATTTCTTTTTGCCTTTGAGCAATTCACTATGCTGTTGAATATTAATCCTCTCAAAAAAATGTTTGAAGAAATTTTCTTTTTATTTATGAAATCTGAAATAAAAATTGAACCCCCCCCCCCCTCAATTTTTTTTTCACATCCCTCTTTCACTTATTCCAAAACTGATCTCAATTCAAATTTCGAATGGAATTGCAACAATAACTACTCATTTAAATACAAAAATGAATAAAAAAGTGCTTGTTATCACTGAATGGTAAAGATTGTTTTAATTTATCAGTTGGTAGTAAAAGTGAATATACATTGTATATTGTATAAAGCAATGATTTAAGTTGATTCAACTACTATTCTGGACAAAGAAAGATAACTCCAATTGAAAATATGAAAATTTCTTGCTATTGCACAATATTGTGCAATTAGATATTTCTTGCTATTGCGCAATACTGTGCAATTGAAAATATTTACTATTGCACAATACTATATGCAATTGAAGATTTCTTGCTATTGCGCAATACTGTGCAATTGAAAATTTCTTGCTATTGCACAACACTGTGCAATTGAAGATTTCTTGCTATTGCTGAATACTGTCCAATTCAAAATTTCTTGCTATTGCACAATACTTGATATAATAATTTTGGATCCTGATTTGGACCAACTTGAAAACTAGGCCCATAATCAAAAATCTAAAGTACATGTTTAGATTCAGCATATCAAAGAAGCCCAAGAATTCAATTTTTGTTAAAATCAAACTTAGTTTAATTTTGGACCCTTTGGACTTTAATGTAGACCAATTTGAAAACGGGACCAAAATTAAGAATCTACATACACAGTTAGATTTGGCATATCAAAGAATCCCAATTATTCAATTTTTGATGAAATCAAACAAAGTTTAATTTTGGACCCCGATTTGGACCAACTTGAAAACTGGGCCAATAATCAAAAATCTAAGTACATTTTTAGATTCAGCATATCAAAGAACCCCAAAAATTCAATTTTTGTAGTTTAATTTTGGACCCTTTGGACTTTAATGTAGACCAATTTGAAAACGGGACCAAAAATTAAGAATCTACATACACAGTTAGATTTGGCATATCAAAGAACCCCAATTATTCAATTTTTGATGAAATCAAACAAAGTTTAATTTTGGACCCCGATTTGGACCAACTTGAAAACTGTGCCAATAATCAATAATCTAAGTACATTTTTAGAGTCAGCATATCAAAGAACCCCAAAAATTCAATTTTTGTTAAAATCAAACTAATTTTAATTTTGGACCCTATGGACCTTAATGTAGACCAATTTTAAAACGGGACCAAAAATTAAGAATCTATATACACAGTTAGATTGGGCATATCAAGGAACCCCAATTATTCAATTTTTGATGAAATCAAACAAAGTTTAATTTTGGACCCTTTGGGCCCCTTCTTCGTAAACTGTTGGGACCAAAACTTCAAAAATCAATCCCAACCTTCCTTTTATGGTCTTAAACCTTGTGTTTAAATTTCATAGATTTCTATATACTTATACTAAAGTTATTGTGCGAAAACCAAGAATAATGCTTATTTGGGCCCTTTTTTGGCCCCTAATTCCTAAACTGTTGAAACCAAAACTCCCAAAATCAATCCCAACCTTCCTTTTGTGGTCATAAACCTTGTGTCAAAATGTCATAGATTTCTATTAACTTAAACTAAAGTTATAGTGCGAAAACCAAGAAAACGCTTATTTGGGCCCTTTTTGGCCCCTAATTCCTAAAATGTTCGGACCAAAACTTCTAAAATCAATCCCAATCTTCCTTTTGTGGTAAAAAAAAACCTTGTGTTAAAATTTCATAGATTTCTATTCACATTTACTAAAGTTAGAGTGCGAAAACGAACAGTATTCGGACGACGACGCCAACATCATACCAATATACGACCAAAAAAGTTTCAATTTTTGCGGTCGTATAAAAACTTAACACCGAGCAATGAACCTTGAAAATTATGTCAAGGTCAAATAAAACCTGCGCGACTGACACATAGATCATAAAATATTTCCATACACCAAATATAGTTGACCTATTAGATATAGTATTAGAAAAAAAGACCAAAACTCAAAAACTTAACTTTAACCACTGAACCATGAAAATGAGGTCAAGGTCAAATGACACCTGTCAGCTGGATATGTACACAATCATTCCATACACAAACCTAAACTGTTGGCACACAAACCCTCAAAATTAATCAAAACCTTCTTCTTGTGGTATTAAACATTGTGGTATAATTTCAGAGCAATTGAAACTCTTATACACAAGTTATTATCCTGAAAGTAGAAAAATGCTCGTTTTGGACCATCATCCCAAAATCAATCACACATCCTTCCTTTTGTGGTATTGAGATCCATGGACTTCAACTCAAATTATTGTCCGGAAACCAAATGTGTCTTTGGACACGCAGACGACGCAGATGACATCATACCATTATACGACGCAAAAATCTGTTTGCGGTCGAATAAAAATGCTTGTTTGGCTCTTTTTTTCACTTTATTCCTGCATGTTAGCAAATTATAACAAAACGATTGTTAGGGAGGTAACATACTCTATTGCAAAAAAAACAACCAAACCCATTTAAATACATCATAAAAGTTTTAAACAGAAAAAGACATCATAGTCATGGCTAAAATTAGAAAACCTTGATCAGCAAAATTTAATAGTAACATTTAAAAATAATTTCTTTATCAGCATTTAACACAAGCTCGAAAAATAAATTTACAGATAATCACTTCAATAGAATACAACACATTTTAAAAACATAACCATTAAGAAATTAGAATTGGTTATAGGATTTGAATTTATGCTCAATGTTTTTCATTTATGCAATTCACTTTGCTGTTACGATTTGACACTCCCCCCTCAAAAACAAAATCTACATCACCCTTTTTCAAAACAACTCCATCAAAAAAAAATTACAACCCCCATTTTTTACCAAAATATTTGTATCACTCCCTCCCTTTTTCAAAACAGCCCCAATCAAAAAAAAAAATATATCCCTTCTCTTTTTTTACTCCCCCCCCACCCTTTTTCCTCAAGTTTGGTCATAATCTCAATTCAAATTTCCATAGGAATTTGCAACCATAGTTACCCATTTGAATAAGTATAAAACTAGAAAATGACATACAAAACCATGACTTAAGTCAATATTCCTTAATCATCATAAATTTAGTTGTAACTTTTTAACCTCAAAATTACAAAATTTCTTTATACATAACTTAAAAGCAATGTAAGAGGTAATCAAACATATTATAATTGGATAACCTCCCTTATACTGCTCGTAAATTGTCTCGATTGTCCTTTAACCAGAAAAAAACGTTGTTTTCCCCCTTTTTTGTCCCTAATTCATAAATGGTTTGCGCCTTGTGTTAGTTTCATTGATTTCTTTTACTTATACTAAATTTATTATCCGGAAATCATCTGTCTTCGGACAACGACGAAGACACCGTGATACCAATATACGACCAAATTTTATTTTAATTCTTGCGGTCGTATAAAAACAACAAGCTACATGTCTACATGTTAGTTATAAATGTTACGATTTTAATTGTAAAGGTTTTTGCAATAAACGCAATTGCAAGTACAGACATGCATGTCTCAAATGTGGTTTTGATCATTCTGCTTCAAGATGTCGTCCTGTATGGACAATCTGTAAAAAACATATACAAGAGGCTGTCAGAGTGACAGCAAACTTGATTTTTCTGCAGAGGTCAAACCCTGAACAGTTGAGAAAGTATGGTCACTGTATTTAAGCTGAAAACAACTCTGAATTTGGATTGTGATTGAATATTTGACACCGAAAAGGTTTGTGACACAAATGTAGCCAAAGAACTGAAATATTTGAAATTGGACATTTATCTTTTATTGTCCAATACCCAAAATACAGGGTTAGAATCAGCAAATCAAATAACCCCCAACTAAAGTTAAATTAAGGACCTTTGTACATCAATTTGGAGCAATTTATGAATGGAGCCCACAATCCAAATTCTCTCATACATGGTAAGTTTCAGCATTTCAAAGAATACCATAAATGCAATTTTTGTTGAATCAAACTAAGTTTAATTTTGCAACCTGATTTTAACCAACTTGAGAACTTTAGCCAAAAAAAAAAAAAACTGTGATATTTAAATACAGGTTTGGATTCAGCATTTGAAAGAGCTCTCTATATATTTAATTTATGTTGAAACGAACCACATTTTAATTCAATCCATAAAATTTTTTGTTCAAAGGGAAATAACTCAAACTTAATAAATAGTTCTCTAAAATTAGATGTGCTGTTTTTCTATTTTCAAATTGTAATCAATAATATAATAACAACAACCAGTGATGACTTAATTCATTAAAATTAAATACGAGTTAATCACTAAATCATTGTTAGAATCAGCATAAAAAAGATCCTCCAAAAATCATTTTTGATGAAATTAAACAAGTTTAAATTGGACCCTTTGGACCTGGATGTGGTGTTATCTAATTACTAATGATAAAAAGGTATAAGTAGATGTAGTATGAGTGTACATGAGACAACTCTCCATCCAAGTCAAAATTTATAAAAATAAACCATTATAGGTCTAAGGAGAAGCCTTGGCTCACACCGAACAGCAAACTATAAAGGGCCCCAAAAATGACTAGTGAAAAACCATTCAAACAAGAACATGAACTGTTTCATCTATATAAAAAAGAAACGAGAAACACTTATGAACCACATCAACAAAGGACAACTGCTGAACTTCAGATTCCAGACTTAGAACAGGTGCAAACAATTGCAGAGGGTTTAAATGTTTCAATAGATTTAGATTCAGCATTTTAAAGGATCCCTATATATATTCAATTTATGTTGAAATCAAACAGTTTAGTTTTGGAGCCCAATTAGGACCAACTTGAAAACTGAGTCCAAAATTAGAAATCTAAATAAATGTTTATCAATAGACAATATAAGCTTAGTTTTTAAAGGAGTTCACTTCATCAAAAAGAAATATAGCATACATATTTTTTTATTTTAGTAGTAAAACAAACAAATCTACCACAAAATTATTCAATCAATTTTACCAAAGAAAAAAAAAATCTTAAATTTTATCTTTAAATACAATGTCTTAAAGAAATCTATAAAACTTATGTAATTCAGAGGCGGATTTGGGGGGGGCCCCTTTTGAGAAAAAAATTTGGTTGCTTATATAGGGAATCACTAAAGCGTGACAAGATCGGGCCCCGTCTGATGAAAATTTCTGGATCCGCCACTGTAATCATATTCAAAACATTTAAAAATGAACAGTATTAAATTTCTTACAATATTTAATATACAGTCAACTATAGCTACTTAAAAAACAGGAACTTTTCAAATAAATCTGTCACTCCAATTATAATTGTGTGACAACACACTTACAATATGGTTTGTGTTCCTAGTAACAGGTGAAAATTATTTAAAACAGTTAGTGTTGTGCTTTATTTATAAAATAAACATTTTCTGTTCAAAGGGAAATAACTCATTCACATTAGAATAGAAGTACCACTTTTAGCTATTATAAAAGGGCAATACCTCAAAAAAGGAGAAAAGCGAAATTCGTGAAAATTGAAATTGATCTTCATTTAGTCACAGGAAACAACATATCTAAATTTGAATCAATTTCGTAAAAGCATTTCAATTTTATTGAACGAACACTTTTTTTCAACTGCCCTCCGGCCCACGTAAAACCCAAAATTTAAATCAATTACCAATTGTTTCTTCGAAAATCTAAAAAATTGTTTTTTGGCCCCTTTAACCACCAAACAGTTAACTTAGTTTATCAATAGTTATAATCTCAAATTTCTTTAACCTGAAGCGGGACAGACAGACTAAGGGACAGATGAACGAACTGACAAACGAACAGACCTGAAGCAGGACAGACAGATGAAGGGACAGACAAACAAACTGACAAACGAACAGACGGACGCACAGACACGAAAATATAAAACATATTTTCACAACTTTCATTAGACATACTAAGACTCATTTAATGGCACAGTGAGACAGTGAGTAAATAAGAATGTATTAAAAGAAAAAGAATAATAATTAACCAAATTCCTTTTATAATAAGCCTAAGGAGTATTTTTTTTTAGAGAGCAATTTGATGATTGACTGATAATCCTCTTTTTTCCCATTATCAACAATATTATTCATAAAATCTTCAAAGCATAAAACATCTTTTCTATCATGCTCTTCTCTCTTTTTATGTTCCTCCTTACTAAGACTGTTTTCTCTTTTAAAAACCCCTCTGTCTTTCTTATTTTCATCTATCACTTCCTTTTTGTCATTTTCATCACCTTCACATTCAAGTTTTTTAGGTGAAACACTACCATCCTTTTTTTTGTGGATCATTTTTTGGTCTTTAATTTTGTCTTTTGAGTTTTTGTTATAGTATTCAATCTGTCCACATTTAGCAAGTCCCTTAAGTCTTTTGCGTAATTTGTCTGTACAGTTAGAAGACTTCAAGTTCAGAACTTTAAAAATATCTATCTTTCCTAAGTATGCTGCAATATCAAGTGGAGTATATTTCTTCACATTTTCTGTATCAAGTACACATTTTCTTTCTGCGATCACAGATACAATCTCGGATGCTTCCTTCCGACTTAAACCCATTAGATAATGGAAGACAGTGTTTCCATATCTATCCAAAGGTGTACTCAATAGTTCAACAAATGCTCCTGAATGTATCCTTTTCTGAAACTCTGACAACAGAATATCAAAAGTCTGATTACTGTTGGCTGCATATCTATCTACTGCAGCTGTAACTAATCCACTTAGAATAAGAAAATCTGTTGTACCAGTTCCGTAAATCCACGGATCTTTACCTTGAGATGTTAATCTTTGAACTAGCCTAATTATTTTAAAAAGTGATACTTGAATTTCTGCTTTGATGCTGTTTTGTTCAATATCAAGTTGCTGCAGATTATCAGTGTATATTCCGAAACTATTACATATGAAAGCAATTTGACTAAAGAACACATTTACAAGCCTATTACCTGATGAACCCAAGTGTGTGTAAGTATATTCTGCTATTTTCACCAGTAAGTCATGATTCTCTGATACATGCTTCATAAACTTTTCATCAAAGATATGATGAAAATCTTTAGTAATCTTTATAACTAATTCATCTTCCAAACCAGTATAATCTTTACCTGATAAACGCCAGTATGTGCAAATATAATCTGCAACTTTTAGCAGCAATTTATCATCCTCAAATGCATGTATCACCAACCTCTCGCAAAGGATGTGATGATATTGTTCATCAATTTTAATAACTAGTTCATTTTCTAAAGCAGTATAATCTTCACTCCGTACAAACTCAGTAATATCTTGTAATGAACCATTTTGAAGTAGGTAATAAACCATAGAATCAGAGGACAGGAACATTGCTTTTGACAGACATGGATGAATAAACTGATACATGCCCTCGTGGAGTTTGAGGTATTTGTTGTTCATTCTATGTAATGCTTTTTCTATTGATATTTTCTGATCTTCATTTGAACCAGGCTTTTCTGGTATGTATTTAAACTGAAATAATGTTTGATATAGTTCAACAAGTTTTCTGCAGAGATTGGGATCATTTAGATCTAGTTGATGATTACTATTTTCCAAAATATAAACTAGAATACTGTATTCAGTTACTATGTCCATAGAATTGGAATTTTTTCTAGCAGTTTTATAAAGTTCTTTCAGTTCTTCAAAAAGATATCTTGGAGGATCGGTGAAATATGTTCGTCCTAAATGTAAATTATTTCTTTCAGAACAAAACGTTGAAGCACACAAGGGAAACCCTTTCCACGGCTCTTCATTCCTAATAACTTCAATGACATCAAGGTCAAGTGTTACTTGTACAGAAAAATCAGTCAAAATGTTTTGATCCCTGAAATTACTCTTTATAGATGCTGATATTTCAATGTTATTCTCTTTCATATATCTTCTTAAAATGTTTTCTTTTTCTTCAGCTGTTAAACAATTGTTCATGTCTATAAATGGTTTATCCTTTAATGGTATTATTTCTTGTACACTACTCACAATCTCTAAATCTAAATTCCTGCATGTCAATATCACTTTGATATTTCTTGCATCTAAAACTGGTAAAAGATGTTCCATAAAGGCATTGAGAGAATCATGAGTATACTGTTGATCATCAATGATTAATAATGCGTTGGCAATATCTGTATATGTTGAGTGATTTTCTGACAAATCGACAATCAAAACCATGTAATCTTTCTCATCATAAATCGATGCTAATTCTAGACATATTTTACTCTTCCCTGTTCCTTCTCTTCCAGTGATGACAACAATGTTATTTTCTTGCATATGTTTATCAATAGTTTCAAAAATGGCAGGACATATAAATGTGTTGTCTTCTCTGTGCTGACAAAGGGCCTTGTAAATCTTGACTGAAAGATATAAAAAGGTGTTATAGGTATATTTGAACATACATTATATATATTGATCTACTTTTTTGCATTAAACTTTATATTAATCTCATGAAAACAATGTCACATAAAAGAGAAATTTATTGTTTTTTTTCTAACTTTCTCTTCAAACATCATTGTTAGCTGCTTAATTATATGCACACAGTTCCGTTATATTAGTCAATGTGCAGATAACACCTACAAGCCTTTTCAATTCATGCATGGACCCCATTTTTCTACAATGCATGGTTGCTTTAGCAATTGCTTATGATATTTTTATCAGTAGCATGTAATAACTAAAGACGGTCAAATGACCTAAAGAGGTATTTTGAGAGGTTTAGCGCTATAAAACCAGGTTCAATCCACCATTTTCTACATTTGAAAATGCCTGTACTAAGTCAGGAATAAGACCGTTGTTGTCCATTCGTTCAATGTGTTTTATCATTTGATTTTGCCATTTGATTAGGGACTTTCCGTTTGTGAATTTTTGAATTTTCCTCGGAGATCAGTATTTTTGTGATTCTAATTTCTTTTGGTTACTTGTATTAAAGTGTAAATGTAAATCAATCAATTGTTTTAATTTCTGATTAGTTAAATCATTTACTAGTTGAAGTCTCTTGTTAACTAACAGTCCACCATTAGAAGCATTGACCCAGTGGTAGTTTATAACATTGATGATATGATACCAACTTTTCTGCTACATATGACATTATATTATCCCCTCCTTCTGAGCCTGGTGTAACAAACATAGGACAGTCTCAAGTTATCACAAAAATATAATTACATCGACGGTCTAATTCTAATATATCAAAGATCAGGAATCATCAATAGCAAACGTTAAAACCCCCATGCATATAGAACCTGACCCTAATCTCTTCATTAGAAAACAAAAAATTGAATTTGGAAAAGATTGATTGACTCTAATTTATTTAACTGAAGCGCCATTGATGCTGGTGTTTTTTTTATTATTATTTAAAACAATAACTCCTAAGGCCAAAAATAAAATATTGTTTGTTTCCTTTCCGATGCTGTAGTCAACGGGCGTTTTAAATCAAGGCATTTATGAATTGAAGCGTCTACATGATTCGAAATCAAGGAAAACAAACAAAATGCTTTACCACACGATTTGTTTGTGTGCAAGGGGGGTCTTTTTTGAAAATAAAAAAAAAACAAGAGGCTGTCACAACGACAGCAAACCGGATTTATTAACATTTATTTGTGTCCTGGCAATATCACAAGAACCATTACTGATGAATGGGGAAAGTGAAAATCGTCAATATCAAATTTGACCTCCATTTTGTCATCAGTATCAACATATTAAAATTTGAAAAGCTTAGATTGAATGGTTCATGAGTAAATGCAACAACGTGAATGGAAACGCCATTTTACGATCTTTCAAGAACCATAACTCCTGAACGGTAAAAGTCAAAATCGTCATTATTGAACTTGACCTCTATTTTGTCATCAGTAACAACATATAAAAATTTCAAAAGCTTTGGTTGAATGGTTCATGAGAAAATGCACGGACACGACGGGAAACACCATTTTTCAATCTTTCAAGAACCATAACTCCTGAACGGTATTAGTCAAAATCGTCATTATTGAACTTGACCTCCATTTTGTCATCAGTAACAGCATATTAAAATTTCGGAAGCTTTGGTAGAACAGTTCATGCATAAATGCACGGACACGACTGGAAACTCCATTTTTCAATCTTTCAAGAACCATAACTCCTGAACGGTAAAAGTCAAAATCGTCATTATTAAACTTGACCTCCATTCTGTCATTAGTAACAACATATTAAAATGTGGGAAGCTTTGGTAGAACAGTTCATGCGTAAATGCACGGACACGACTGGAAACTCCATTTTTCAATCTTTCAAGAACCATAACTCCTGAACGGTTAAAAAGTCAAAATCGCAATTATTGAACTTGACCTTCGTATAGTTGTCAGAAACGACCGACTGCCCGCCGTACATCCCCAAATCAATAACCGACATTTTTGTCACAAAAATCCGGTTAAAAATGAAGCATCTTTCAACCCTCTGATTGCATCTTGATTTGCTTTGTGTCTAACCTCTGTTCCTGATTTAAGGATAAAATCTTAAAGACTTTGAGTAAAAATGGTCTGACTCGTCTCGTGCTTTAAAATCTATCTACTTTGTCTTTGAACAGGTTGGGCACAAGTCAGGAAATGTGGGACACATGTATTCCCTGCTTTCAGGAAACGTCCCTGTTTTCTGGTGTAAAACAAACCCAGTTTAAATGGGGTTTGCTTTTTTAATTTATGGCATGAAAATTACAGAAGGGCACGTTATGACTGCATCAGTAGAATTCGCAAATTCTTATTAAAAGTATTTTAGGAAATACAAAACATGAATATAAAGTGAAGCCTTGTTTCTTCTATAACTCGGAAAAAAAAACCATACAAATCATTGTTTAGGAATCAATTGACCAAGGTGCATGATCCAGTTGTAACTGAACATAACTGAATTATGTTCACTTCTATTGAAAATATTTATTCATTGAATTTTAGTTCCCAAGTGATTAACATGCATGTATCTTTTTGTCATCTCATAATTGATGATCAAGGTATGAATTGGTGAACAAAGGAATTGTTTTGTTGTGAGTAATGCATATAATAATAATAAATACAATATTTATAGAGCGCATTATATAATAACAAAAATTACTCTAAGCGCTTCACATTTAAAAATATATAAAATACAAAAAAATACAAAAAAATACATAAAACATAAATTACAAAGCACTATCTTAAAAGAAGCAAACAAGCATATAAAAAAATTATAATTTTTTTAAAAAGAAACGAAAAATGCATGTACCCTAAAATATATACAAAACTGTCTAAAACTAATGCAGTCAATTAAAAGTATATATAAAATCTACAAGAAATCCTCAAAAGCAGTCCTAAATAAATGAGTCTTGAGTTGCTTTTTAAAAACATCTATTAAGAATTTACACTCCGTAAAGACGATGGAAAATTGTTCCAGAGTGTAGGCGCAGCCTTGTCAAAACGCCTCTCACCGTAGATTTTCGTTCGAACGTCATTTGGAGGATGTAAGAGCATACTATTTTCCGACCTGAAGGATCTACTTGGCTTGTATGGCGTAATTAAATTTTGCATCAAATTAGACTTGAAATAAGCTTGATTTTTTTAACTAAAAAAACACTTGCTATTATTAAGCATTGTTATCACAAGTAGAATGTGTGCTTTTGTAGATTTCATTACATTAAATGAATAGGGAAAAAGGAGGTCTAGCTATATACTGTTTTTTTTAAAGTCATAAGAAACGAGTGACCCGTGAAAAATAATGTTCTTCCAATTCTTGAACCAATGCATACAAACATCATTAACTTAGTCTTCTGTGAACGAATTTATCTTTTTTTTCGTGTAAATTTCGTATAATCGTCAATTATTTTTTTTCAATCGATCAGTGTTGTTAAAATATGGCAGGTAATTAAAGTTTGGCAGTGGCTATTTGACCGGCACCGGCAAAATAGCAAATTTGCTATTTGACCGACACCGGCAAAATAGCAAATTTGCTATTTAGCCGGCTCTGATTAAATTCTATTTCACTGGAATTAAAATTTAAGAATAATAATTAAATATCAAATTTTATTTTAAAAACTTTTGTTACTGTTGCTCATATAAACACTTAAACTTCTTATCTTAAAAAAAATAAGAAACTATGTTGCGTACACATACAAAAAATTTACAAAAATGAAGAAAGAATAGAATAGAAGTAATAAGATATATTAAAAAGTGAAATACAAATATAATAGTCACTTTGTAGCTATACTACATTCCAGAACTAGTATACTCTTTTTATTTACGGAACCAGCATTGTGATTGTGTTGCTGATGCAATGACAGAATGGTCTTTCAGTACCATGAGAAGACTTGAGAAATACAATTATAATTAAGCAATTATCTGGCTAGTCTTTTGAACATAAACCGTGAAAAAAAATCATCTGACACATTTTATTTCAGTAGAGTGGGGTGCTCCTTTTCGCCATATCTTTCCATGTTTTCTTCAGTTTATGTTCAGGTCTTTGTGTGTTTGAAATATACTGATATTTCTATATGAAGATAACTTCAAATGCAAATATTCTTAGCTTTAAAACATGTTTGTTTTGAGAAAAATCATCGGAAAATTTGGAATAAAGTGTGTTTGAATTTTCCTGATGTTTTGTCAACGGGGGACACATATTCGCCGTTTTTACACATTTATTTAAAACCAAATAACTGTAGCTTTAAACAATATTTATCAAATAAGTTTCATTATAAATGAATAGCAGACATTTGGAAAGTGTATAAAACTGAAATTTAGGGCAATCAGTCAAAGAATTACTAAGAAATTCTTCTTTGAAATCTTTTTTTCATTCAGGAAATTGGCTGAAAATCGTTGTCCGTTTTCGGTCCATTCCGGTAAGTGCTGAAAGTTGGTCTCATTTTAAAAAATAATCATATTTGTTATAAAAATATAATTTACCGCCATATATTTCTACCATTTCAACCATCCTTTGAAGTTTTTGCACCTCAAAATTGCAAAACGGCGAAATTGTGTCCACGGCGAATATGAGCGCCCCACTCTATAAGAAAGAAAAGGAAATGGTCCTTGATTTTATAATTATATTTGAGATTTAAAAGTTGAAAAAAGACTAAAACATAGAGAAATTATTTTTTTCCTCAAATTTATTTATCAAATATTTAGTTTCAAAAGTGGATTTTTTACTGCTGAAAATATGATTATTGTGAGGTCATGTTAAGTCCCAGGAAATTGCGAGAATGCAGGATTTTTCCCAATTAACACCATAGCTTCTGGGGACCTTGAGCGGCCCCAAGACCCCTCGCCATATGACTTACCCCAGGCTTTGAGTACACATCATTTTGGCCACATGATGTAGATTCAAAGGAAGCCAGTGTAATGTTTAGTTCCTGTTTGGAGTAGCAAAAATTTTCTTGAGCTAGACTAAAACAACTTCCAAAGGCAAAGAATTGGTTTTATAACAATTGCCAATATTAATTCATGTGTCCAATTAAAATTCATAGCAAACAAGTTAACTATTAATATTGTCTGTCATGTCTGTTTTATAATGTAGTTTTGCATAACAATAGTGTTATCACTGGCAGGATATTTAAACCATAGATTTTACACAGATTTGAAAATCAACTTTTTTATAAATATTTTAGAAAAAAATATTTTTAATAAGGGAGCTACCATTTGATTTTTATGGGGGGGGGGGGGGGGGGGGGGGGGGCTTGGATGAAAAATTTTGTCCTGCATTTTTTTTTAGCTGAAATCACTGTCCTGCCTTTTTATTTTTCACTCTGTTCGGTCCTGCCTTTTTTTTTTTAGTTTATCCTGACTTTTTTTTACCTAAATTGTCGTCCTGACTTTTTTTTTTGGCAAGTGCCTCATCCTGCCTTTTTATTTTACTCAAAACTCTTGTCCTGCCTATTTTTTTCAAATTTCATCCAAGCCCCCCCCATTATAAAGTTATAAATTATTTGTTTAAGAACATCTTTAATATTTTATTTTTGATTGTACTGTATTTTTAATGCTTGATATTGAGATAAAATTATTTTAAATTATTATAAATCTTTTTTTTCTACTAATCACATCAATGAACAGTATTATTCAGTGCCGGCTAAATAGCAAATTTGCTATTTTGCCGGTGCCGGTCAAATAGCAAATTTGCTATTTTTCCGGTGCCGGTCAAATAGCCACTGCCTTAAAGTTTAAGTTTTGAATCCGAAGTTAAACGATAATGTCACCTGTTTGTCAACAATTGACAAAAAATCAACAAAAAAGCATGGAAATTGCGCACGTGTTTAACATGTAAATTCAGATAATAGTTTATTTTAAGGACATCCATGCGTATTGTGATCACTGGATTTTTACGAGATGGGTCACACTGAGGTCACTTTGCATACGGAAAATATGTCGGGGGAATTGCTTAATTCCTTCCAGAAGCAATTAAAATAAAGTAAACTTCTTCTAAATATGAATAAATTAAAGAATTTTCTTCAAAAAAAGTATATGTACATAAGTTTTATAATGAAAACTATCCATTGAGTTATAAAAAAACATATGCATTATTTTTTTTGATTTGAGGTTTCTTAATTATGACTTTAACACCAGAAAACTGGGGTGAATACTGAATTAGAATACAGGGAATACCCTACTTTTCTTGACTTGAGCCTTACCTGTTGAATTTTGCACAAATTCAATATAGAACACCATATCGAGGAATAAAATAAAATAATTTGCCTACCTACCTACCCATACCATAACAACCTCAGTCAGGAGAGGGGAAACAAAGGTATTTTTAATGTTGGCCTAAACACTAAAACTAAAAGTTGTAAACATCTGACTTGACATCTATTTTGTATTGGTAAATTTTAAAAGAGAGGAGAAAGATACCAAAGGGACCATGAAAGTTGAAAATAATAATAAAATGTGAAAATTGATTGAAGCAACCCTTTTTAAGTTATTGCACAATAAAGACATGAAGAAATAAGTCAAGAACCTAACTTTATGAATAACAAACGAATGGCAAAACTTCAACATATCTGCAATCTTCTAGTGAATTTTTAGGGACTTTGTTGTTTTTTATACAAAACTTGTTCACACATTCATAAGCTTTGGCTGAAATGACAACCTCTAAAGTCTTGAAAATTGAGAAAGAAATCATCAAACAATTCCATAATCATGATAATAGCAGGTGCATCACTTAAACATATGTACAATTTTCCCGTGAAGTTTCAGGAATCTAAGTCAAGAAATGTTAAAGGAGTTGCATTAATTACACAAAATGTATACCCTGTTTTAAAAAATTTGCTGTGAAATGACTACGTTATTGAAATTCTCACAGTAAAAATAAAAATTGACCAAAAAATTATCAAATAATTCAATAAAAGCTGGTGCACAATTTAAATTCCCTTAGAATTTCAGGGATCTATGTTAATAACCGTAGAATGAGTTGATTGCCCACATGATCTACTCATTTTTTAACACCGTCCATCTATCTGCCTGACACCACCAATAAGCCTGTGTCGGACTTCCTTGAACATAGCTCAAATCGAAAAAAGACAGATAGCAAACTTCAAAACCCTTTATAGAAAACTTACAAATAAGCAACATGAACCTTATTAAAAATTCACCCGGGTTCAGTGTAACCCAGTGTCTTGCCTACTTTTGCTGTTAATCGCAGGCTCAACATAAATGAGGAAAAAAATAATAAAAAATATTCCCCTTGATACTATCTTTCGATTGTAAAAAGCTTCTGTCTAAGTTTGGTAAAAACCCAGGATAGTTTATGAATCTAATAAATGTTTTAAAAAATTTAACTGCAGACTGTATGTTATGATAACTGGAAGAATAAAAGAACTGTAAGCCCTGTAGGCTGTTAACCAAAAATTAAGGCAAATGTAATTATGAAAACTGTAGCAGTAATGCTTCATTTTTTTTAAAATTTGTAAGAACAAACATTAAACAGAGAATAGAGTGAGTGGTGTACTGAAATTTGGAAGTCTCTAAACTGTTGATTCCAATGGGTTTTGTTAGTAACGGCATATATTTTCCTATATTCTGAACAAACATTAAACATTTGTATATATATTGTAAATTTATGTTTATTTAATTAATTGATTATTAATAAGGCAAATTAATTAATATTTCATCAAGGTTTCAAAAGCAATGCATATATCAATATAAATGACCCTCATCTTCACCCCAAGTCAATGATGTGACTCCATACCAAGATTGGAATAAAATGACATGTGATTATAAAACAGTTCGTTAATCATTCTTGGGCTTTACAATGCTTGAACGATTTATTTGTTTTCTTTAAAATGTCCCATAAATGAAATTAGAAGGTCCAGAAATAAAATAATTTAAGTAAATTCAATTAACCTAGACTCATTTTTTGCATCAATAAAATTTTAAAATAAACAAGTAATACATGTAATAGGATGCCATTACAAAGTCTCCAAAACAAAGCTCCCATAATTCATCATTCCCATGGTTGCCTGAAATTGGGCAAAGTCCAGTACATATTGGTTTCAGGTGCTGTAAAGTGATATGCATATGTGGCCCTGTATGTCATTCAAATCTTTTTGAAATGACAAACAGGAATAAATATGGTTGAGGAGTGGGAATCTCGACCGTTTACAAGTTCTCAAACTGGAGCGAGTGGGGTGACCCCAGGGACTCCCTATATATTTCATTCGATTTGTTATATTGTACTATTCATGATCACGTAAATATATATTGTTTAGGGTTGGGGATCTTGACTGTTTACAAGTTCCCAAAGAGGAAAGGGTATGGTGACCCCAGGGACTCCCCATATATTTCATTTGATATTTTATATTGTCCCATACATAAATATATATGGTTTAGGGTTGGGGATCTGGACCATTTTCAAGTTCTCAAACAGGTGGGGGTGGGGTGTCCCAAGGGACTCCACTCCCTATAGATTTCATTTGATTTGTTATATTGTCCCATACATGAATATATATGGTTGAGGGGTGGGGATCTCAACCGTTTTCAAGTTCTCAAACCGGAAGGGGTATGTCCCCTAGGGACGCCCCCTATATTTCATTTGATTTGTTTTATTGTCTTATAAATGATTACATATGGTTTAGGAATTGGGATCTCAACCATTTCCAAGTTCTCAAACAGGAGGGGGTGGGTTGACCACAGAAACTCGATCCCATGTATTTCATTTGATTTGTTATATTGTCCAATACATGAATTTATATGGTTTAGGGTGGGGATCTCGACCATTTCCAAGTTTTCAAAAAGATGGGGGTGGGTTGACACCGGGGACTCCCCAAATTATTTTCATTTGATTTGTTTTATTGTCCCATACAAGTATATATATGGTTTACGGGTGGGGGATCATGACCGTTTACAAGATAAAAGCACATTTTCAAATTGAAGGGGATTGGGACGATCCCAAGGGACTCATCCTATACTTTATTTGATTTGTTTTATTGTCCTGTTGTTATTACGGAAGACCTTGTTTGTCTATCATGTATGAAGAAAGTGTTCAATTAGTTAAAAATAACATAATAGCCAGCTAGATAATAACAATGGCACATATTTCTGCACTCACTGGGTAGAACACAAATCTAGTGTTCTCGCATAAGGCAGCTTTAATAACTGCCAAAAAAAGTCCATTTATAAGTGAAATACAGAAAAACAGGTACAAATTTTTTTTTTATTCTAGATACATTTGTACTAGCTTTTAATCATAAAAGAGCATCTGTCAGAGTTGGGTACAAATCCTTAATAGTATAAGAAAGTAAATAAAATCTTAAAAACTTCCAGCACAGAGTGAATGTAATGTTCCCTGGCAGAAAAACAAAGTCCATTTATAAGTATAATACGGAAAAACAGAAACTTTTTTTACAAAATTTACTTCTGGATTCTTTCTAGGATAGTTTAAGAAAGTTATTAAAATTTCAAAATCTTTAACCACAGAGTGAATATTTGTGGATGCCGCCGGCATCAGGATCTCACGTTCTCTGGAAAGGTTAGCAAATTCTGTTGCACATGTGGCACCTTCGTTTTGCCCATGGTGATACCAGTTATGTAATAGGTAGAGAACATTACAAGAAAAAGCTAGCAACTAAAATGAAAACTAGATAAGTTTTCAGGTTGCAATCACGTGTTAAATTACTGTTAATATAATTTCCACTCGTTCATATTCATCCAAATGTTTTGAACAAGATTGACAACAATGCAACATACTAAAAAGTAATCTTTTATGTAAAGTTAAGCTATAAATTTGTGCAAAATACGAGATCACTAAGCTAAAGACTTTTCTATTGTTCAAGAAGAAAATGATTATCATAAGAGAAACAGGTTTTGTAACCATGGCAACTGAGTAGAATTGGATATCACTTGATATACTCTCCTTATTTAAAATAAAAAGCAATAATAAACTTGACAAAGTCTTCTTCATTATCATATTGAAAATTTGAGTTGATATCCAATTCTCACTTGTTATCAACCTTTTACATACATGAATACTGTGTTGAACTTGATTACCATACATACATACATACCTTGAGGTATTATTTTCAGTTTAAACAAAGCCTTCTGTCTTTCTCCATTATCATATATCAGCAAGCATGAATATTTTCCAGCATTTCCTAATGTTGTGATCTTTATGGTTAGGGATGGAACTTCAGTGACACCTCCACTGTACTGTTTATTACTAAGGTCCATCTCTGTCCATATGTCACTTTCTTTAAACCATTTGACTGCTACAAGTTTCTGTTGACCATCAGTATGATGTTCCATAGTTATATCATCTCCTTTATAAACAGTGTATAATTTTGGTTCTGATTGTTCAAAGTCTGAAAACAAGAATCATTTTATGGATAAAGCTTTTTTAAATACTGTAAATAACCAGTAGACGTTTCAACGTTTTCTATCTTGATTTATTACCACAGCTGGTCACCAAAGTCTATGTGCATATAAAACTAAGGACACATATGGCTTTTTGACAAAATTGTGTTTTGATGATAGTTATGTGTTTGTAGATCTTACTTTACTGAACATTCTTGCTACTTACAATTATTTCTTTCTATAATGAACATGGCCTAGTAGTTACAGTTGAAAATATTTCATAAAAATTTACAAATTTTATGAAAATTGTTAAAAATTGACTATAAAGAGCAATAACTCCTTGAGGGGTCAATTGACCATTTTGTTTATGTTGACTTAATTTTCAGTCTTACTTTGCTGTACATTATTGCTGTTTACAATTTATCTCTATCTATAATAAAATTCAAGATAATAACCAAAAGCTGCAAAATGTTCTTAACATTACCAATACAGGGGCAGCAACCCAACAACGGTTTGCCTAAATGGTCTGAAAATTTCAGGAAAGATAGATCATGACCTAATGAACAATTTTATTCAATCAGATTTGCTCTAAATACTTAGGTTTCAGAGATATGTGCCAACAACAGCATCTTACCCTATGTACTATTTTTAGCCATGGCAGCCATCTTGGTTTTGCAGGCAGGGTCATTGAACAAATTTTTTAAACCAGATTCCCTTATGATAATTGTGGACAAATCTGGTTAAATTTGTCTTAGTAGTTTCAGGAGAAGATTGAAAAAAATGATCACAAAAATTTACGAAAAATGGTTAAAAATTGACTATAAAGGGCAATAACTCCTAAAGGGGTCAACTGACCATTTCGGTCAAGTTGACTTATTTGTAAATGTTACTTTGCTGAACATTATTGCTGTTTACAGTTTATCTCTATCTATAATAATATTCAAGATAACCAAAAACAGCAATATTTCCTTAAAATTATCAATTCAGGGGCAGCAACCCAACAACGGGTTGTTCGATTTATCTGAAAATTTCAGGGCAGATAGATCTTGACCTGATAAACAATTTCACCCCAAAGTCAGATTTGCTCTAAATGCTTTGGTTTTTGAGTTATAAGCCAAAAACTGCATTTTACCCCTATGTTCTATTTTTAGCCATGGCGACCATCTTGGTTGGTTGGCGGGGTCACCGGACACATTTTTTAAACTAGATACCCCAATGATGATTGTGACCAAGTTTGGTTTAATTTGGCCCAGTAGTTTCAGAGGAGAAGATTTTTGTAAAAGTTAAAGACGACGGACGACGCCGGACGACGGACGCCAAGTGATGGGAAAAGCTCACTTGGCCCTTCGGGCCAGGTGAGCTAAAAAATAAAAAAGTTCTGTTTTGAAAAAAATAGGTGCGGGCGGGTCCGTCGAACAAGGAATCAAATTGGTGTGGCCTAAAGGGCAATAACTTCTTCAGGGGTCAACTGACCTTTTTTGTCATGTTGACTTGTTTGTGGATCTTACTTTGCTGAACATTATTGCTGTTTACAGTTTATCTCTATCTATAATAATATTCAAGATAATAATCAAAAATAGCAAATTTTCCTTAAAAATTTCCAATTCAGGGGCAGCAACCCAACAACCAGTCGTCGGATTCAGCTGAAAATTTCAGAGCAGATAGATCTTGAATTGCAAAAAAAATTAGCCCCATGTCTGAATTGCTCTTAATGCTTTGGTTTCAGAGTTACAAGCCAAAATCTACATTTTACCCCTATGTTCTCTTTTTACCTATGGCAGCCATCTTGGTTGGTTGGCTGGGTCAAGCCACACATTTTTTAAACTAGATACCCCAATGATGATTGTGGCAAAGTTTGGTTGAATTTTGACCAGTAGTTTTAGAGGAGAAGATTTTTGTAAAAGATTAGTAAAAATTACGAAAAATTAGTAAAAAATGACTATTAAGGGCAATAACTCCTTAAAGGGTCAACTGACCATTTTAGTCATATGAACTTATTTGTAGATCTTACTTTGCTGAACATTATTGCTGTTTACAGTTTATCTCTATCTATAATAGTATTCAAGATAATAATCAACAAGAGGCTGTCACAACGACAGCAAACCGGATTTATTAATATTTATTTGTGTCCTGGCAATATCACAAATACCATTACTGATGAATGGTGAAAGTGAAAATCGTCAATATCAAATTTGACCTCCATTTTGTCATCAATATCAACATATTAAAATTTGAAAAGCTTAGATTGAATGGTTCATGAGTAAATGCAACAACGTGAATGGAAACGCCATTTTACAATCTTTCAAGAACCATAACGCCTGAACGGTAAAAGTCAAAATCGTCATTATTGAACTTTACCTCTATTTTGTCATCAGTAACAATATATAAAAATTTCAAAAGCTTTGGTTGAATGGTTCATGAGAAAATGCACGGACACGACTGGAAACACCATTTTTCAATCTTTCAAGAACCATAACTCCTGAATGATGAAAGTCAAAATCGTCATTATTTAACTTGACCTCTATTTTGTCATCAGTTACAATTAAACATATTAAAATTTGGGAAGCTTTGGTAGAACAGTTCATGCGTAAATGCACGGACACAACTGGAAACTCCATTTTTCAATCTTTCAAGAACCATAACTCCTGAACGGTACAGGTCAAAATCGTCATTATTGAACTTGACCTCCATTTTGTCATCAGTAACAACATATTAAAATTTGGGAAGCTTTGGTAGAACAGTTCATGGGTAAATGCACGGACACGACTGAAAACTCCATTTTTCAATCTTTCAAGAACCATAACTCCTGAACGGTAAAAGTCAAAATCGCCATTATTGAACTTGACCTTCATTTAGTTGTCAGTAACAACATATTAAAATTTTAAAAGCTTTGGCTGAACGGTTCATGAGTTAATGCAAGGACAACATTTGATTGCCGCCCGCCCGACCGCCCGACTGCCCGACTGCCCGGCCGCCCGGCCACCGTACATCCCCAAATCAATAACCGACATTTTTGTCACAAAAATCCGGTTAAAAACTGAAAAATTTACTTAAAATTACCAATTTTAGGGCAGCAACCCAACAATGGGTTGCAGGATTCATCTGAAAATTTATGAGGGGATAGATCTTATTTTGATGTACATTTTTAAATCTTGAAAAAATTTCTTAGTTTCAAAGATATAAAGCAACAAGAATGTGTCCCCAGTACACACATGCCCCACTCGCACTATCATTTTCTATCTTCAGTGGACCATGAAATTGGGGTAAACCCTCTAATTTGGCATTAAAATTAAAAAGATCATATCATAGGGAACATGTTTACTAAGTTTGAAGTCGATTGGACTTCAACTTCATCAAAAACTACCTTGACCAAAAACTTTAACCTGAAGCGGGACAGAAGGACGGATGAACGAACGAACGGACTAACGAACAGAAGGACGAACGAACAGGCGGACAGACGAACGGATGCACAGACCAGAAAACATAATGCCCTTCTCCTATCGTAGGTGGGGCATAAAAACTGCATTTTACCACTATGTTCTAATTTAAGCCATGTCGGCCATTTTGTTTGGTAGGTGGGGTCATCGGACACATTTTTTAAACTATATACCACAATTATGATTGTGGCCAAGCTAGTTTAAATTTGTCCCAGTAGTTTCAGAGAAGAAGTTTTTTGTACAAGTTACAAAAAATGACGAAAAAGTTGTTAAAATTGACTATAAAGGGCAATAACTCCTTAAAGCATTCGCCCCCAAGAAGTTTCTGGAAAATCTGGCATTTTCGAAAATTTGCAATCATATGCAAATTATATGCAAATTAGCAGACTCTTGATGCTGTAACTGATGCTCATCTATTAAACTATATATTGAGATTTGAGGGTGGATGGCATGGGTGGGGGGTGGGGTGGGAGGTGGAAGATTTCCTCGTGGGTTTGAACCCACCCCCACTGAAAAATGGTAATTTTCCGTCTATTTTCCGATTTTAAAACGACTTTGAGAGGTGAACATTGACCAGACTGTGTTTCTTTGTCATTCAAGTCTTACCCTATAGATACAGCAGTCCATTCATGCTAACTGGGAGTTTATGGGACTTAAGTGTCTTGCTGGCGAATTATTATTGCTAAGTCAGGTCTGCCTAAAGGTCTGTTTTTACGGATTTTTGACAAAACGGTGACCTAGATTTTACCCACTAGTCTCCTATTGGCCATATTATACCTCTTTGTGTTCCTATACCACCTATGCATGAATTTACGATAATAGTTTATACCTACAATGACTACCAGTTCCGTAGTGGCCATCAAAATGCCCACCCCCACCTGATTTTGGCTACTTTTCACGTTTTTCCGATTTTGAACTCTTAAACAGCTTTCAAAGTGCCATATTTTCATAAACAGACGTCTGAGAAGAGTTTATTGACCATGAACTGCTTGGTTGAAGTCCCTGCTATCCTGACAGTTCAGGTTGGGCAGTTCAAACTAGAGGCTCTCAAGAGCCTGTGTTGCTCACCTTGGTCTATGTGCATATTAAACAATGGACACATA